>NC_092866.1:26258143-26270286 GCF_032062135.1 Pyxicephalus adspersus
TGCCCAAAACTGGACTGCATATTCCAGATGTGGTCTGACCAATGCTTTGTACAGGGGCAGGATTATGTCTCCATCTCTGCAGTCTATTCCTCTTTCAATACAAGAAAATACTTTGCTAGGTTGAAAGAAAGATTGCAGCTTGACATGGCATGCTTTAAATAGGTCTATGATCTACCAGATCCTTTTCTATTACTAACTCCCCCTTTCAACTACCCTATTTTGTTTGCCAGACTTCTAGCATTAGTGAAAAAGCTCTTTAAAACATTGGTGCATTTACCAGCACTCTTTGCCCAGATCCATTTGTTTTTTAGTACAATTAGTACTGCACAATCCAGTGTTTGTGTGTAACATGGGAAAATCCTCCACTAGTGACAGACCGCATCTGACCTTTCTACCTTCTTACTTAACTGTCTCACCCCCCTCTGTCCTAGTTTAAATAACCCCCCACCATTCCCCTAAATCTTTCCCCTAGCACAGCAGACCCCCGTCCAATTAGGTGCAAACTATCTCTGGCTTAAAGTTTTTACTCCAATGAAAAGTCAGCCCAGTGCTCTAAGAACCCAAACCTTTCCCTTTTACACCAAGACCTAAGCCATGCATTTAGCTGTGTAAGCTCCCGCTGCCTTTCCTGTGTTGCACATGGCACAGGCAATATTCCAGAGAATATAACCTTGGAGATCCTTTCTTTCAACATGAAACCTAATTCTTTAAACTTTAAATTTTTAGAGACCCTCCATATAGAGACCCTTCTATATATCATGTAATTGGTTCCAATATGAACCAAGGCAGCTGGCTCATGCCCAGCTCCTCCCAGTAATTTGTCCACTCGGTCCACCACATGCCGAAACCTGGCACCAGGGAGACAGCATACCATTAATTTGAAAAGATCCGGGTGACAAACTTTTCTATCAGTCTTCCTGATCATGGAATCCCTTATGACAACCAATTGTCTGCACCTTCCTGCATTGCCATCCCCACCCCTACTAGATGTGCTGCTCTTCCGGCTGTCAGGGGTAGCAGGAACACCTATGGTTGCCACCACTGGATCTGCCACCTGCACATCTTCACATAGCTTTGCAAATTTGTTAGGGTGCTCAAACACAGGGGTAGCCTTCCTTTTCTGGGGGCCCCTACCCCTCTTTCTAACTACAGTAACCCAGCTCCCTACATGTTCAACCTCTGTTTAACCTCTCCACCCTCCACATCTAAGCCATTAACTACCTGCTCAGTAAGTAGGAGACCACTCCTAAAGTGATCCAGTGATTTCAATATGCAATGCATGTTGCAATGCGCTTTTCCAGATCTCTAATGTGAGTTTCCAGAAGAGCAACTTGCCCACATCTGTCACAGCGTTATTCACCTAGGAGCTGTTGCTCCATTTGTGCATACATATGACAGACTGTGCACTGATCAAAACCTTCCATCTTGCTGCCACTCATTGTCCCAGTTACAATAATTAATAACTTCACGGCGTTATAAAATATTACTTAGAGTTTGTATTTACTTTAAAGATTAAACTCGTTTTGTTTTCAAACTCCACCTATGCCTCTTATTTCACCAGCCAAAAAGGAGCAAGCTCAAGGTGAGTTTACCCTGAATTTATATCACTTGTGGAACCTTGACTCCCCCCCCCCCCCTAATTAGAGGTCAGAAAGGAAAATTAGAGGTAAGAAAGGAAGCTCTGGCACAAATTTTGCTTTTGATACCATAAACGACTTGATTTCATGTCACAAATCATAAAACCTTTTTAACATTTGGCCTCGCCTTAACCATCTTAGTTCAGAAAAATAAACTATGTCACCATAGTTAGCATCCATATTTTTAGGGGATTCCTGGAATTAGCAATGATTCATTCCTATGGCCTTTATGAAATTCACAGCCTTGATGACAATTTGCATGACATCATCCACTTTTAAAACTTTTGTGCATAAATTTTCTTGAAGTACTATGTAAGGATACTTCATCAAAAGTAAATTTCCAGCAGTAAGTACTCCTCTTTCAATTTCACAGTTCTTTTTTTTTCTACCATCGCCGGGGCACCATCAGTAACTATACCAGATATGTTAACAATAAACAGAGAAAATTGCTTTACCATACTTTTTACTGCTTTATATAAATCTCTGGATTTAGTTGTGTCTTTTAATGGCACTAAAGAGGACATCTCTTCACTGACAATATATTCGTCATCAATACCTCTAATAAAAAATGGCAAGTTGAGCCATATCTGCAGCATTAGTGCTCTCATCTATGGCAAAAGCAAAATATTTAAAATTAGCAGCTTTACTTTTCAAACATCTTTCAACAGATTTTGCATTTTTTTCTGTTCGTCTAGCTATAGTCTGGTGAAACAAACTGATTTTTGAAATATCTCCATTTTTCAGGTCAAATTATATCTGCCACACTTTCCTTACATTGCTTAATAAACTCACTATCAGTAAATGGTTTTGATTTTTTTGCTAATAAATATGGTACCACATAACTAGCTTTTACAATAGTAGCTTTTTAAAATAATTTTTTTGTTGGCAAGACAGACTTTTCTTTAGTTTCATAATTTTGTCCTTACAAAACATTCCTTGGCACACAGAATTTGGCAGCATGTTTTTGCATATAATGTCTTTAAAATATAGTCTTTGAAAACTTGCATAAATTCTCCACAAATTAAGTGCCTTACTGTTTGCCTCAACAAAAATGTCCACTTTGTTTGAACTCTTTTCCTCCCTCCCTAAATTTTCTTTTTTTTTGTTTTCTGATTTCTTTGAGATGTTGTGGAAGCCATGCTAGCAAAAAATAGGGACTGAATGTATTATGCTGATTGTAAAATGGGGTTGGCAACCTGTAAGGCACCTCAGAAGGACTGCTTAGGAATGCTGACCTGCCTTTCTCTATAACATGAAAGGGTGTCTTTTGCAGGTTGATAAGTTGTAGTACTGTAGATTAATTTCTTTGTTTCAGCTATTGGAAGCCCCACACCCAACTCACACAAATACACTATGAGCAAAATAGAGATTTAATTTAGCATTATTATGCCATTTGCTAAATGTAGCACATGATGCATGAGGTAGTGAAGAGATGGAGGAATGCTTACCTTGCTTTCTCAATGCCATGAAATGCTCTCTTTTGTAGGTTTATAGGTTGTAGTACTGTGGTAATAATTCCTGTGTTTACGCTATTGGAAGCCCCACACTGCATGTACCGGTAAACAAATGCACTATGAAAAAAAACCAAGGATTGTATTTAGCATTATTATGCCAATGCGATCATAGAAATTTGCTCCGGGCCGCATTCTCAGCCATCCTGCGCCACGGGTTGGACACCCCCGTTCTAGAGGAAAGTGAGAACACCATAGGGGGGATAGTCCAAGAATCAATGAAACAGAAAGACATTTGAAAGATACACAGTTTCCAAAACAGAAATCTAGGATGTTTATTTCATTACAGCTAAATGCCAATTTTAACACATTTGTATCACTAGTGACATGAGAGATAGAGAAATTAAAATTAGAATACATACCTTCGAGGAATTTAACTTACCGACAACATCTAGTGCTACAGTTGTTACTGAAAAATGTTCATATGACAGTTACAGGTAATCGAGTTCTGCAATATCTTGTAACTCTTAATGACCAAGACAAGCTCTGCTGTTGTTTCTTTTTGCATATCAAAGCACAGCTTTCTCCAGAAGTTAATAAACATCTGTCTTAAAAGCATTCATTAAAAAAATGTACCTGTTCTGAATTACATACAAATTCAACTTAAGAACAAACCTACAGTCCCTATCCCGTATGTAACTCGGGGACTACCTGTGAACCGCCTCATAAAGGCAATTGGTTATGGTTGTAATTATTAATGAGATGTGGTAAACAAATGTATTTAAGAATCTTGGTAAATAAAGATTGGTATGAGGAAGTGTCCTTTGAGATTATACAGGAGCACAAACTTCAGTATCACAAATAAATTCATGAAAATAATAATTATGAGGGTGTCATCTGTGGTCTGAGAGTTTTGAAAAGTAGAAAAAACTATTTTTGCTATTTTTTCAGCACTACCAAAAACTCATAAGGATATTAAACTCATAAGACCATTAATTTCATCTATTGGATCCTTAACTGAGAAAATGAGTAGATTAGTGGACTCAATATTAAAACCGCATGTGATATCATTTCCTTTGTGTACCAAAGATATAATTCAGTTATTATGATTGACTGATGTTGTCACGCTTCTAAAGGATATGATTCCTGCTGCAATAGATGTGGAGGCCCTTTACAGTTCTTTACCACATAAAAAAGGTCTACATGCCTTATGAGGCATGTTTTGCCTTATGAGGAGATTGAGCATAAGGCATTTAACAAGGGCGCATTTGTGCTCTATCGTACGCGAACATGTACTGGTATATAGATTACATCCTGCTCTTCTGACTACTACTACTATCTAACTACTACTTTTAGCCTCTGTGTCGTGCTCAAGGCTCTACAGCTGAATCCTTCATCACTGCTGGAGGTAAAAAAGTCTAAGGTCCTGCTCTACCCTATACATAAAGTTGCCTACCTCTGATTACAGAAGTACATCTAAGGTATAGGAGGCTTTATGTGTTTCATGAACAAGGAGGATGGTAGAGAGGAAATATCCAACTACAGTGGCAGGAGAGCAAGGGTCTTCTATCATCTGGTTGACAAAGTAATTACCATGCTGTTAATCATTCTGTTTGCAAAAGCAGATGGGGTAGGGCTAAAGCTGTTTCAGTGTACCTCTGCTACCAACTGATACTAGACTTTTTTTTCATCTGTTCAATGATGTCCATTGTGATGGGCATTCTTGCTTCTTCTTCCAGGATGTTAATTCAGTGCACTTTCCTGTTCTTCATGCCTGTGCAATGCTCTGATGCTTTAAACTCTGCCCCTCAGCTTATGTTTGGCTATGCCAGTCATCATCTACCACCGCCACAATTATAGAAACAAAATAAAAATGCCTTTTCATATATGCCCCTTAGTTCCACGACTTCCAGTTCCATGTAGGTGGATGTATTATAGGACAAGATACATATTTACCCACTCTCTCTTGTTGGATACCAGAAAAGCCCAGGAGAGGTTGTCATGGAGGTATACAGGAAGATGGGGAGTGGAACTTTAAGTGTATCTCAACCCAAGAAAGAGAACACAAAGACACTGCAGGTTACCAGTTTTTAGATGTGGTGACTGGAGTCCCTTCCTTTTTACGGGTTTTTTCCTTCATTTTTACCTTATGCCAATATTACAAGTCATATTCTGGAGTGACAATTCTCAAGTTGGACATGCACCATCAGGTCTTCTAATCCTAAATATTACTATCCTGCTGCTGGGCACTTTAACACTGCTTTATCATCTGTAGTATCCTAATGCTTGTTGAAAAACACCAGCCTGCATACTTTATCTGTAGCAGATTTTGGCCTATTATCCCTGCATAAAAATAGGGTGATGCTGGCTGGTCAGTTGATTCATAATGAGAGCTTGATAGAAATTGGCCAGTAGCAGGACAGTTAAGATTAGCAAGAACTGGAACAGCCACACATTTCTATTTGCCTGACAAATTAGGTCTATAACATCCAATAACTAAAAATATCCTTTTCCAAACTGAAATAATAGTATTAGATTGCTTCTACTGTATGTAAGCTGAACTAATTGTAAAAAAAAATAAAAATATGCAGTTAAGATTAATAATAATAAAAATAATAAGGATACTAATAATCAGTAAAATAATCAATATATGCACCAACATATTACACAGTGCTGTACATTAATTAGGGGGTGCAAATTACACTGCTGCTGAGAAAATTGTTCAAGTTCCTAAAAGAACAGCTTTAAGGCTTCCCTCAATCATTCTATTAAAAAAAAAAAAAAAAAAAAAACTTAAAATAACTTTCAGATCTTTAAGGAACCCCTACTGTATTGACTATATTCACAACTTGCAGTACATTAGTGTGGTGGTTAGTAATAAGAATACCTCTTACCAAGTAAGAACTTGAAAAACAGCTTTGGTCTGAAACTATAATTTTTGCTACTTTCATGTACCTATTTTTTATTTTTCCAGATGGAGATAGCTCAGAAGAGGAGTCAAATGAGTGCCCTTGTGTGAATGGTCGCTGTGTGAAAGGCCCACATGGGTTTTCTTGTGAGTGCCATGGAGGTTTCCAGTTAGACATTACCCGGACCCGATGCAATGGTGAGGCAAATTTTGTTTTTTATCATTATGTACCTTATTTTTTATATAATCAGCACACATATTTATGAAAAAAACTAGTTGTATAAAACTAAACACAAATGAAGCAAAAGTGCATTAGAAACCATTTAGTGTTTTAAGGATAACAGCTTGGTTGGTTGGTGAAGCAGGGTGAGGGAGATGCAACTGGCCACATCCAGCATGGGAGCTAGGACTTGCCCTCCTGGAGAGCAGGAATAAGGAATGGTAGGGAGATTGTGGTATTAGTAAAACTACCTACTTTTTGCGTGATGTCATCATAACACATACTGTTCTCACTTGTATTTTAGCTACATCTTTTGTCTGCTGATTGACTGCTGACAGTGTTGAGAAATGATAATTGTAAACAGCCAAGTATTATGTCATGGGTATACTTTGTGACAATTTTTGTAAATATCGATGGGTTTAATTCGAAGTGTACAAAAAGAGATAACACAAAGACTTGTAGGTAAAATTAAAGAGTATAATATTTAATTGTATAAAGACAGGTAGATAAAACAAAGTAATAATATATAATTAGATATAACAAAAGAGATTTATCTGCAGAAGTGAGTTACAGTTGGCCAAGGACTTAATAAACATGTTGAATGCAAGTTCTGGTTGAGACTCCAGATTAGGTGTTGAACTTTGTTTTAAAATACATAGGAGCTGACACACTGGCCAGTGCTTGATCAGTACTGACTGATGATCATTCTCTAACCACCATGTGACCTTATAAGGATGCCAGAGAAAGGATGAGTTGCTGGGCAAATTTTCTCCTGATGACCACAGGCACCAGAAATGATTTCCTCCTACTGATAAGAGTACATAATGACCCTACACTGTATTTACTGCCTCAACATTTGCTGGTTACCAACATTGTAGTTTCTGACTATTTTGATTTAGTTGTTGTTTAAGGTAGTCTTAGACAACCCCCATTCTCTCTTCCATTCTGCAGGTCACACCTGCCTACCTGTTGTGGTAGGCATGCTGGATGACAGGCAGATGGAATGTCAGGGTGCTCTGTACCAGGGTCCGTGGGTTTGTAATAGGCCCACATACAAAACCAAAAGCCTGTAGGTAGACTGGAACTGGGTCAAGAAGATAGGTTGCCTTACTTAAGAAGGTTATCCCAAAGTCGTAAAAGGTCGGTAGTAAGACATGGCAGAGGATTAGACTGATGTAAAAGAGAGAGGTCTATCCATGGGAGAGATCTAAGACCCACCGGTGAAAGGTTTTCCTTAAGGTTTTCCTTAATAAGGACCCAAACTTCCTATCCCTATTGTGGATCAATCAATCTGGTCAGTACTGAAGCCTTATAATATGTTGTTAAATCCGGTACACCCATTCCCCCCCTCTAGATTTAGCTAATGCTAGAGTATATTAAGCTATGTGAGGACGTCTTGCCTTCCACAAGAAAGTCCGGAATAGCCTGTACAGTTTACTGAGAAAAGAAGCAGGTAAGTAAATGGGGACTGTCTGGATCATATGGAGTAATCCAGGTAGAACATCTATTTTGAGACTGTTAATTCTTGCAAACCATGAGAGGGGTAATGACGAGTATTTCTGTAAATCTGAGTGTATTTTAATGGATAAGGGAGCATAATTATAAGCAAAAAAACTTGGAGGGGTCTGAGGGAATAAGGATCCCTAGATATTTAGCTTCATTACAAAACCTGAAAGAAGTATTTTTATAAATGGATGTAGCTTAATCGGGCTTTAGGGATATATTAGGAACCTCTTATTTAGAAAAATTTACCCTTGCTATAATTGCTATAAGTCCTGAACTGTTGGAATTCCTTCAGAATAGAAGGAATGGAGATGTGTGGGGATGTAATGTAAAGCAAAAGATCGTCTGCATATAAAGATAATTTATGATGAGTCGCCCAACCCTATGCCTTTGACATCTGTAGTGCCACCGCCAAATGCTCCATAATCAGAGCATACAGCAATGGAGACAATGGGCAACCCTGTCTGGTGCCATTGTATATCCTAAAAGGGTCAGACAAGGAGCCAGTAAAGTCTTACTTTAGCCAATGGGGAGGAATAAAGGGCCGCTATTTTCAAAGTCATATTAGGTCCCAACCCTACCTGCTGTAAAGCTTTATGAAGGGCCAACTAACCCTGTCGACCCCTAAAGCCTTCTCAGCATCTATAGATAACAAACACATAGGGATCCTGGAGGCTTTCGCGTATTGAGTCAATAAAATGGTTTTGAGGGTGTTATCTCTTGCTTCTCTTCCAGGAATAAAGCCAGCCTGATCTTTATGAACAAGGAAAGGCATATAGTAAAATAGTGTATTGGATAACAATTTAGAGAACAATTTACCATCCACATTGATTAACAAAACGGGCTTATAATTTGAACATACAGTATGGTCTTTGCCCGGTTTCAGAAGAACCATAATATGGGCCTCCAGGCTTTGGGATGGGAAGGGCGTGGCCCCTGACACAGAATTATAAACTTTTGTTAAAAAGGTAACCAAGTTTAGGGCTTGTAGCATGTAAAACTTGGGAGTGAAGCCGCCAGGGTCAGGGCTTTTGCCTGAGGGTGTGAACCTAATGGCCGCCGAAACCTCTTCTTCCGTAAATGGAGATTACAGCGCAGATATTATCAATATTGCCAAAGGAGCATGTAAACAATAATACTTCAGCTCTATAGGTGACTTTAGCTAGACCCAGTCCTCATGATTATATCACAGAAACCACCAAAAACTGTAAAATCAATCCATTATCTCATAAAAGATTTCAAAAAATTAAAAAAAAAAACAGTAACTTTCTCATATTACCAGTCCAGACCACAGAGGAGAAGATATTTAAGATAAAACTAAAATCACAATCAAAAGGTTAGTGCCAAATGTCTGCCATTGCTAGAAGAGCTGTCAATGATCTTGGGAGGCGGAAGCCTCAGACAGAGGATCCTGGCTGGAAGGTGGAACACCAGAAGCTGTTGCCAAAGAAGAAGGAGAAGGAGGTGGTTGGAGCACAGATGAAGAAGGTATCACTTGGGGGCCCCAATGTTGGGTGGGTAAAGCCAATCTGGTAGTGCCACTGGAGGTAGTTATAGATCCTCAAGGAGTCAAGGTAGGTCAGCTGGGTGGCGGAATACATTATTCCTACCTCCTTTCCGGTAATAAGATATAATGGGTAACCCCATCTATAAGGGATGTTTCTTTCTTTCAGAACCAGTAGTAACGGCTTTAGGGCCCTGCGGAGATCCAGAGTAAATTTGGATAGATTAGGCAAAAGTTGGATATTAGCTCCTGCATATTCTATAGATTCAGCTTCTCTAGGCTTCCTCATGATGTCCTCCTTGGTACGGAAAAAATGGGTTCTGCATATGACATTTCTTGCTCTTGCAGTGTCCTTGCTGTGTGGGCTGAATGTTCTGTATACACGGTCACGGTCATCTCTAGATCTACGTCAGAAGGTACATTCAAAAGCTTAGAAAAGATGGAGCTTGCTGCCAGTGTCAGCTCTGAGTTGGGAACAGATTCTGGTAACCCCCTGATGTGGATATTATAAAGTTGGTTACAATTTTCTTTATTGTCATGCAATAGAAAGAGAGCATTTATCTGCGCTTCGTGACGATCCAAAATTTCGCTATGGGAGGAAACCTGCATGGTTATTTCAGCACATTTTGCTTGCAGTACTGTGGTGGTATTAGTCACCTGCTGAAGTGATTTCTGTAGGGCCTGAAATTCAGTTTTACAACTGGCCTCCAGCCCATTTAAACCAGTGTGTAAATCTTGCCTGGTCAGTACAGCCCTTAAATGGGCTTTCCAATCCCACTCCTTCTCACCTGTACATAGCGGAGAACCAGAGGGTGAAGTGTCCTCCATGGTGCCCAGCATGTTGGGGCTTCTTACAGGGGATTCAGCTGGCTCTGACACAAAAAGGCAAGAGGAATCCTCTGTTTATGTTGCCTGGAGTGCCTGATCGTGGGGGGGATGTAGCTTGTGGACTGATGCCCCGCGTTTTGGGATTCGGTACCGTGCAGCCAGCAACTCCAGGCACCAGTATTGCCCGAATCCTTCCCCTTCTGACTTCCCTTGGTCTTCAGTCCCATTTAAGCTAAGATTTAGGCACCGATGGTGCTAATATGCGGTGGATTTCCCTCAGGCCAGCGAAGCTTGGATGGTATGCGTCCTACTCCACCATCGGCTAGCCACGCCCCCAGAAACAAGGATTTTATTGCCCAAAGCATAACAAAAGTTTTTGATACACGATAAGTAAAGTTAGGGTTTACATCAACTTTAAATTGTGAGCTAAGTACTCATATATATTATAATAATTTGCTGTTAAAAATAGGGACACTGAGAAAAGCTTGCAACACATCACGAAAATAAGGTTAACTCATTCTTTGAAAACCTGAATGACTTCTGCATGAATATTAATGTCAGTGCTATTAATAACTTGTTTTTATTCCTACAGATCTGGATGAGTGTAGACAGAAGAATCCAAGAGGATCTCTTTGTAAAAACAGCCGATGTATAAACACAGTGGGATCGTTCCGATGTGTGTGTAAAGTGGGTTATACGCGATCCCGACACCCACATATCTGCATACCGCAGAGGAAAAGATAGAGTTTCTATCAAAAAGGGGTGGTCAAAAGGGGTTGAGTAAGACTTTGAGTAAGAAGAAACGCCTAGGAGAAAAAAAAAGGACTGCAAAATATATTTTGTACAGCAGGGCACTGCTTCTGTAGTATTCAAAGTCAAAATTTTTATTTATAAAAGGGAATTTGTACATGCCCTTCCTGTACAGACATGAAGCCTAACAATTTTCATATTCAAATTTAAATATTTTTTAGCAACATGAACCACTGTGTAAGTGTGTTTATGAATGCATATACTAAATGTTTATGTAAAGACATATTTATAGAATACAGACTTTCATTTACATTTAATTACTATCTGTGTATATGAACATGCATATGTACATTAATATGTATGTAAGTACCTAAGGTTCTAAATGTAGCAATTGGAATTTATTGGAGTTTTTTGATAACATATAAAGAGTAATGGTGTTCAGTTGCCCAGGAAGCCTATATTTATAAAGGATATCTAAACTCAAAAACAAAAATGGTATATATTGGAGCTTACCAGTCCTTGTTGCTTTTGCTAGAATTGCAGAAATGTGTCAGTGTTTTTTCCTGTAAGCTAAACTTTTTCAAGCAAAACTAATGTTATCTGCTATCATTTGAATAAGTGAATATAGCCACCCTTATGACAGGATGCATTTTAATGTTTTTTGCAGTACTGCCATGCAAAAAAGAAGGGAAAGGGCATAAAAATAAAAATAATAAATTTGTAGTATCTAAGGACTGATAAGCTGCAATATATTCATCTGCTGTTTTTAGGTTTAAATGCAGAGAGAAAATATGGCACTGCAAATATTATCTGTCACAACCAAGCCTTCCACCCTGCTCTGGAAGCTGTTTTCTGACTCCCTAAAGATGTGCTAGTTCTTTGGCATAATATACATATCTAGCATGATGTATTTGTCCTATATATTACCACTGCACATGTACCCCTGATAAATGAAGCAGGTCAACAGCCATTACGAATAGCTTCTAAAGAAATCCATAAATTCAAACTCAAAAGGGAAAAAACCCGAACTTTGTATAACCAGGAGCTCGCATGCCGATATCTCACCAACAGAGTTCCTGTGAGATATAAGAACTTGTAAGGTATTTTAACTCTTTAGTGCCACTAAAATTAGCATATCAGTTTTGAAAAGACTGATCTCAAACGTTTTAATTATTGATATAATTTGTTTTCAATAATTTTTATTAATTTTTTAAACAATTTTTAACCACAAAACAGGTCAATGTAGCATACAGTGTAAATATCATGTCTATAAAATTACAAGTATTGAAATCAGGTATACCATGTTTCCCCGAAAATAAGACACTGTCTTATATTTTTTTGG
>NC_092866.1:26271073-26271526 GCF_032062135.1 Pyxicephalus adspersus
CTTATTTTCAGGGTAGGTCTTATATTAGGGCAGGTTGGGGGAAAAGTGCTAGGTCTTATTTTCGGGGTAGGTCTTATTTTCGGGGAAACACGGTACATACAAAAATTGAAGACATGTCCTGTATTCATGACAAAACAATTATTAGTTTAATTTGTGGGTACATTTAACTGCTAAGTCTATTGTGCACAATACAATTTTATGGGGCTTTGAGTTACATTATATTAAGTTTGACTCCTTTATTAAATTAAAATATAAATCCTTGTTGTATGTTCCTGCTTCTTTTCTGAATATAATACAGATAAGAGTTTTAAACCAACTGACAATAAGCTACACAGTTGAATGATGCTGTCAGCTGGGATCCCCTATAAAAAATAAAAATAAAAAATAAAGGACAACAAAGAAAAAAAGGCCAGACAGCACAGCTCTTTCTTAACCACCTGGGCGTTTCACTGA
>NC_092866.1:26272474-26448160 GCF_032062135.1 Pyxicephalus adspersus
ACTAGTAAAAACATACATGTACAAAATTGTTTAACATGTATACATATCCATATATTAGAACAAATGCAAACCATTTTATCTCTTCATACTAGGAAGTGTTCCTTTCCTAACCCATAAAATATAAAGGGAACAGATTCATAAATATATATATATATATATATATATATATATAGTGAAAAAACTTCACATGGAAATTGTTACATTGTTACATTGTGCCATCCAGTTCCAGTGGAAGCGTCAGGTGCTGGCATCTTCTTTCAACTTCTTGGCATGTCACCAGATCTTGCACTGCACAGGCGCAAGATCGGGAGGCGTACCAGCTTTATGTCACGAAAGGGGAGCCTATGGCTTGCACAAAAATGGTGTGAGCCCTAAGAAGGGCCAAGGCGCAGAGTCTAAGTGGCAACCAGGTCTTCTCTAGAGTCTCTAGTGGTGAGGATGTTGTACTGCTGTTTACCACCAGGTTGTGGTCCTTGGGCACACCAGGGTCAGCACGCAGATACACTAAGCTGAAGAATCGTCAAGAAGGCCAGAGTCAGGGCAGGCAACAACCAAGAAAGGCCAGGTCACAAGCCAGGGGTCAAATACTAGGGATCCAGGAAATAATCCTCAGTGACACGGGGCCACTGCAGACACAGGGAACACAGGAAGCAACAGGAGGCACATGTGAGACAGAAATATCCACAGACAAAGAGGAACACTGGAACAGCACAAGGGAATAGGCTGGAAACAACAGACTGGGCAACAAGGGGTTAACACAGGAGATGGACATCCACATGTCCTTAAAGAGCTGAGCTTGGTTTTTTCAAGCCAATTATTTCTCATTTTTAGAGACTCTTGAGTCACTGGCATGGTACCGATTGACTGGTGTAAGGCCAATTTGGTTTACCAGGTAACTATTATTATTGTTAATATTATTAATATACAGTATTTATATAGCGCCATCATATTACGCAGCGCTGTACAAAGTCCATAGTCATGTCACTAACTGTCCCTCAAAGGAGCTCACAATCTAATGTCCCTACTATAGTCATTTGTCATTAATGTAGTCTAGGGTCAATTTTTTTAGGGGGAAGCCAATTAACCTAACTGCATGTTTTACAGACCAGTTAGTTTAATGTCCATAGTTGGAAAGGTCCCAGAGGTCCTAGGGAGGTCCTAGAGAACCACATAGAGGAGTTTCTGCTAGAAAATAATATAGTCATAGTCAGCATGGCTTCAAGAAAGACTGAAGTTGTCAAATTTGCTCTCTTTTTATGAGGAAGTAAGTAAACAGGAAGACAATGGAATAGCAGTTAATATAGTGTACTTGGACTTTGCTAAACCATTTGACACTGTACCCCACAGATGGTTAATATGCAATTTAGGGTCAATAGGTTTAGATAAGTCAATCTGTAAATGGATAGAGAACTGGTTTAAAGACCGCATCCAGAAAGTTGTAATTAATGATTCATATTCTGAATGGTCAAGGGCAGGGGTCGGAAACCAATGGCTCGTGAGCCAGATGTGGCTATTATGATGGCTGCATCTGGCTCGCTGCAAAATCTTTTAAAAAAAGAATTACGGGGGGCGTGGCCTGCACTCCGCGGATAAAAGCTGTGTTCTAAGCCTTAGAACACGTCTTCTATCCGCCGAGCGCAGGCCACCCCCCCTGCATCGCATCCAGCATGCTTTGGACCCGGCATCTGGCATCTTGGGACCCGGCATCCGCCATCTCTGCACCCACCCTACCTTGACCCGCAGCATCAGCGGCCGAACGTGCCTGAAGCTGCATCCTCCTGCACATCCTGCACAGGCAGCCGCAAATCAAGGCCCGGGCTTCGACCTAGCTCCCGTCGGCGGCCCACGCGAATGTGATCCAGGCGCACTGCTTTTCATCCTTGAAAGCTGCCCCCTTGCTCTGCTGGGTGAGTCACCATCTTTGTTTGTGGCCCCATCGAGGTACTAGGCATATTTAAGGCACTTTCCACCAGTGGCCGAAAATTGAGTCCCCGGCTTGGGCCTAACCTGCCTTGACGGCCTGTAAGGGTCCATCCCACCAGCTAGACCCGCAATTGGCTACCCTACCTTTATTACCTCTGCCCTGCCCCACGGACCACTACCTGGGGTGATATCCTCCTCACCTCAGTCAGCTAGCTAATTGCAGAAACCCTTTTATTGAGGAAGATGGCTAAAAGAAAAAAAGATGAGGAGTATCATACTTTTCAGCAGGAATGGACAGAAGAATTCACCTTTGTGGAGAGAGCAGGTTCTGCAGTGTGTCTAATATGCAATGATAAAATTGCATTGATGAAACGGTCAAATATAAAGCGGGACCTCGACACACGCCATACTACATTTGCATTGAAATATCCTGCGGGGGACAGCAGGAAGAAAGCATGTCAAGAGCAACTGTGCAGAGTGCAAGCTAGTCAGCAGCAACTCCATGTTTGGACCCAACAAGGTGACTGGAATTTGGCTGGTGGAAAGTCTTGCTGTTTTGCCTATGAAAGGGACAACAAGAGGGGAGGATTTATTCAAGTCTTTCACTGAGCTCGCCAAAGAACAAAATCTACCGATGGATAAACTTATTTCGGTGTGTACTGATGGTGCTCTGTGCATGGTGGGGAAAAACAGAGGATTCGTAGCGCTTTTTCGTGAACATGAAAAGAGACCCATCCTAAGTTTTCACTGCATCCTACATCAGGAGGCACTTTGTGCTCAGATGTGTGGCGAGCAGCTTGGTGAGGTGATGTCGCTGGTCATTCAGGTGGTCAACTTTATTGTTGCCTGAGCTTTAAATGATCGCCAGTTTAAAACACTGCTGGATGAAGTTGGGAATAATTATCCTGGTCTGCTTCTGCACAGCAATGTGCATTGGTTGTCAAGAGGGAAGGTGCTCAGCCTTTTCACGGCTTGTCTGAGCGAGATCCGGACTTTTCTTGAATTGAAAAACGTCGAGCATCCTGAGTTAGCTAACACTGAGTGGCTCCTGAAGTTCTACTATCTCGTGGACATGACTGAACATCTGAACGGGCTCAATGTGAAAATGCAAGGCGTTGGAAATACAGTCTTATCCCTTCAACAAGCAGTGTTTGCATTTGAAAACAAGCTAGAACTCTTCATCGCCGACATTGACATTGGTCATTTACTACACTTTGAAAAACTGGGAGAGTTTAAAGATGCATGCACAGCAAAAGATCCTGCTCAACATCTTGATCTTCAGCAGCGAGCGGGCTTCACATCTAATCTCCTGCAGTCATTCAAAGCACGCTTTGGAGAATTTCGTGAGCGCACTCGTCTTTTAACGTTCATCACCCATCCACACGAGTGTGCAGTGGACAGCACCGACCTGAGTTACATCCCCGGTGTCTCCGTCAGAGATTTTGAGCTTTGAGCTGCTGACCTGAAGGCCTCAGACATGTGGGTGAATAAGTTCAAGTCACTGAATGAAGATTTGGTAAGACTTGCACGACAGCAAGCAGATTTGGCGAGCAAACACAAGTGGAGAGAAATGAAAAAACCTCAACCCGCGGACCAGCTGATTGTCAAAACTTGGAACTCGCTTCCCATCACATACCACACACTGCAGCGTGTGAGTGTTGCTGTACTGACAATGTTTGGCTCTATGTGTGCATGTGAGCAGTCTTTCTCACATCTAAAGAACATTAAGACCAACCTACAATCACGTTTAACGGAAGTCTCAACGCCTGCATGAAACTTAACCTCACCACGTATCAACCAGACTACAAAGCCATCAGCAAAACCATGCAGCACCAGAAGTCGAATTAATGGTAAGAAGTACTTTATTCATTCATTCATCATTCATTCATTCAGCTCAGCTATGAGGAGAGATTAGCTGAACTGAATTTATTGTCCCTTGAGAAGAGACGTTTAAGGGGGATATGATCACCCTGATGACACTCAAATCTATCTGTCCACCCCTGACTTGTTTCCTTCAGTCCTGGACTAGATGTTATGTTGCCTTTGATTTCTGAAACTCAACCTGGATATGACTTGTATATAAGGATAATTCTGCCTCCTTGAAAGCAAGCTATAAACCTCATTATCTATGGGGACAGATGCACACCTTAAAACAACCATAAAGGAAATTGCTGAGCAGAGACAATGATTGATCCTCCATGAGTGGATGCCTGAGCATCATAAAAACATTGGCCAGTTGGACCACCAGGTGATAGTTCCTGTTTAAGCCAGTTTACTAATGCTTCAGTCTTCCTGGAGGGGGCAGGGGTCAGTGATAACAAGCCTGGGACAACCACAAACTGTGTGATCTCTTGAGCAGGACTTCACCAAGGATGGATTAACAATGTGATTTGCTCTGGACTTGCAAATGGGAGTGGTTCAAGGAGAGAAAAAACTGGCTTCCATGTTTGTGTGTGTGTGAATACCCCTTACCATCCTCCCTTTTTCTTGTAAATAATATGTATGTATATCCTAAACTGTAAATAAGCATATCCTTTTTTAAGATCTATTGGCCCTTCCTTGAAAATAAGGCACCCCAAACAAAACACATTCTACACCCCCTGAGAAATTTCTAACTTTTAATAACACTGTTACTCATCCCTTACCTTAGGCATTTGTCTTGGCATCACCTTCGTTTCTGCCCTCTCATTTACCCCCCCCCCCCCCCCATATTCAGAACATTTCCAGGTCACTTTCACATGCGCAACATCTCATGCATGCTCTCTGGTCTTCCACTAACCCGACTCTCTCCTTCAGCCAGACTTATCCATCCTTCCCACCCCTCCTTTTTTGCTGCCTCCCTATTTAGTTCTCTTCATTGGCTTCTATTTCACCTGAGAACAAAATTCAAGCTCCTGTGCTTTGCCTTTAAATTCTTCCACTTACCTTTCTGGCCTGGTAGAAAAATACATCCCCATCCACTCTCTTCATGTCTCCAATGACCCAATACCTTTCTCATTCATAACCTTGTCATATACACGGCTCCAAGACTTTTCTAGAGCTGTCCTAACTCACTGGAATGGTCTTCCATGTCCCATTAGGCTTACTCCTACCTTCTGCTCCTTTAAAAGAGCACTTAAAGCCCATCTTTTCAAACATGTCTACCTGTCCTCTTCTGTCTCCTAAAACCCTCACTACTTACCCACTAATCCATATCCCCCTCCTATTTTATGCTGCTTCCCTGCCACTTAGGTTGTAAGCCCTTTTGGGCAGGGTCCTCTCCTCTTCCTGTATAACTCTCTGTGTCTGTCTGTCATTCATATGAGTCTTGGCTGAGATCCAATTTGACTAATATAAAATCTATGGTAGATGTGAGTAAGAGGAAACCCCTAACATATAAGGTAGCTAAAAGATAACAGCCAGTTGATTACGTGTTGAAAAGATTTACCCTTGCAGATTGATTAAATCCTGTGGATTGTTTATTTTCAGAACAAAATCCACCAAAAAAGGCTATTGCTATGGTGTATAAGATTTTATGAAACAATGGGAAATATACAATGGAGTGAGAGGTTTATGGAGTTGGATAACGTATTTTCCAGATCAAACAAATGAAGATCTGTTAGGACTATTCAATCAGACATAGAAAACAATATCATCTTCTACATATAGTGAGATGGCACTGAAACTATTTTATGAGGCTTTTATTTTGCCACATCAATCTTTTTTTTTTTGAAATTGTATTTTCATTGAAAAATTTTCAACAGAATTACAAAACAGAAAACAGTGTAAAAACTTGAGGTGTAGAAAACAGGTGTAAAAACTTGAGCAATACAGTTATGGGGCAGCGGTATAATGAGAAGTCTGAAAGTGTTAGACAATTGATCTTGACCATAGGAACATTAGCACATTATACACTTAGTCAGTAGACAGTATATGAATACGAAAAATGTCCATATATTTAGTAGCGATTTCACACAGTCAATGTGCATAGTGAACATTAGTCTACAACAAAGATAATGAAATACATATGTCAAGTATCAAAAAAAAAAGAGAAAACACATACAGTAAAACGAGTGCAAATTTCCTGAGAACCAAACCAAAAGAACAAAAGGGAATGGGGAAAGGGGAGGAGGAAGGAGTGTGACTGCAGCCAAAGTCAATAAGACTCTGGGGGTCAACTGGACAATCAAGCATATTACTGGTCCCAGCCTACCCACATTTTTTCATAATTATCCATGGTGTTTCTAAGGAGAGCAATAAGGTACTCCATAAGCCGCACTTCCTGAATCTTCTTATATAGGTCCTCCATGGAGGGGGGCAAAGAAGCCTTCCATTTAGCAGGGATCAGTGTCCGTGCGGCTACCAAAATATGCGATACCAATTTGCGAGCAAATTTGGATAACATCTTAAATGGTTGGCCCAAAAGGTGGGTCAGAGGATTCTGGGATAACTGCATCTGAACCACCTCTGAAAGCAATGAATTAACTTGAGACCAATAACCTTTAATAATAGGATAGGACCAGAAGATCTTCTCCAGGGTGCCTTGGGGGTCCTTGTAATGCCAACAGTTAGGGTCAGTACCTGGGAATAGCCACTGGAGTACAACTGGGGTAAGGTGCCATCTGAGAATGATTTTGTATAAGTTTTCCTTTTATAAGGTACAAATGGAGCTCTTATTAGCAGCCTCCCAAATCTCCTTTCAATCATCCAAATCCAGGGTCCGCCCCAAGACATCCTCCAATTTTAGCATATATTTGAACTTGCCTGAGATTTCACAAACTGATCTGTGCTGGAGGTGGTATATAGAGGAGACAACACCCTTGGAGTACAGGCCTTCTGTGCATAATTTCTCAAAAGTGGTCATGTGCTGGAACGTGGCAGAGGGCTGGAGGGCTAGGATAAAATGCCTAATTTGTAAGTAGGCATAAAATGAAGTACGAGGGAGGTCAACCTTATCACAGAGCTCTTCAAAGGTAAGTAAATGTATCTCCACAGGTTGTAACAGATGTCTGATTTAAAAAAAAGGCCTCTCTCCCTCCATGGCGCTGAAATGACCCCCAACAGACTATTTGGGATTTGTGGGGTGCTAATAACCGATGCTAGCCTTGAGGCCTTAGATGAAAGGCCATAACTACCCTTGCAAGACCTCTATAGGTTCCTTGTAAAAACCATGGGTGCAGGAAGATCATTATCATTCAGGGACAGGGATGAACTCCAGAGCATCACGTTAGGGTGTGCAGGAGCGATCCAACTTTCCTCCAAATCCCTACAAACACTGGACAAGACAACAGGTTGTGACGTTCACAACGGAATGTACCGTAAATGAGCCACTAGATAATATTCTCTTGGTGTGCAAACAATGTGTTTAGCAAGTCTATGCATCTTGTATGCCCAAATAAATTTCGGGAAATCAGACTGTAGTTTCTTTAGCACTCCCTATAGTACACCAACTGGCAGGGTCTCAAAAACATATAGTAATTTTGGTAGGAGCATCATCTTTAAGGCAGCTATCTGTCCCAGTAGAGACAAGGGGTAGTTTTTCCATTTATTAAAGAAAGACTGAAGCTCTCGGATCAATGGTAGAATATTGTGGGAGTATAACTGATATACATAGGGGTGATCTGAATACAGCCTTTTTTTTTGCATATGCAACATGAGCCATTATGGTATACACAGATCCACTAAAATATTATAATAAACTAAAAAGGTCTAATTGTTGTTTTTTCTGTCTTTTTAACCACCTGAGCGTTACACTGATTTCTAGATTTCTGTTCCTAAAGCGTCACAGGTTTTCATGAAATTTTTTTTTTTAAATTGTAGACCTGTAACTTACAGAAATATGTCCGAATAGGGTTCTAGTAGATATCATGCCGACGCTGGATTAGCACAGCGGGACCAGGTAAGTGGGGATTTTAGTGTAGGCGAAAAAATACGGGGTTAACCAAAAGAGCAAAAATATTTAGTGCGAGAAATTACGGGCTTAGCGGTTAGGGGGTTAATGAATTTGGTTTCATCAGTAGTGCCAGAGTCATGCCCAACAGAGTTGTACAGAGACAACACTTCTAAACAAATCTATTTGTAACTAGGTTTTTCTCTATAGTTACACATGGAATATAAGGCTGTTCAAAAAAAAGCAGTGTCTGCATTGTTTACAAGCTCAAGCATTATATGTTTAAGCAATATTTTACTTGTTTGAATCACTGAACAAATACTTAGTTGAATAAATGAGAACTGCTGCACATTAGTGTTGCATGGAGCTGACCAACTTCTGTAACCTGTGAACAGGTCTTCCATCCCAGGATGATTAGGCTACATTCCACAATTCTTCTGCATTTACATACTTACATAGTAAGTCTGGCTGAAAAAAGACATAAGTCCATCAAGTTCAACTACTGGGGATTTCTTGTTTTTCTCTCAAACAACATTTTTTATGTCACCCCACAAATTTTCTATTGGATTAAGGTCCAGTATTAGGGCTGACCACTCTATATTGTCAATTTTGTTGGCCTGGAACCAAATTGTTGCTGGTTTACTGGTGTGTTTGGGATTGTTGTCTTGTTGAAACACCAGTTTCAAGGGCATTTCCTTTTTCAGCATAAAGCAACATGACCTCTTGAAGTATTTTGATGTATTCAAACTGATCCATGATCCTTGGTATGCAATAAATAGGCCCAACACCATAGTATGAAAAACACTATGGAGGAGGAGGAATGCTGCCTATGACCCCAAGAACACCATCCCCACTATCACACATGGAGGTGGACACATCATGCTTTGGGGGTGATTTTCTGCTAAGGGGACAGGACACCTTCACCGCATCAAAGGGTCAATGGACAGGGCTATGTACCATCAAATCTTGGGTGAGCACCTCCTTCCCTCAGCCAGGGCATTGAAAATAGGTTGTGGATGGATATTCCAGCATGACAATAACCCAAAACACACGGCCAAGGCAACAAAGGAGTGGCTCAAGAAGAAGCACATGAAGATCCTGGAGTGGCCTAGCCAGTCTGCAGACTGGTTGATAGGGTATCAAACACTTATTTCACTCATTACAATGCACATCAAGCTCTGACTTTTGAGCACTGGGTTTTTGATGGTTCTTTTGTTGTTATTCTGTCTCTCACTGCTACAATAAACCTACCATTACAATTTTAGACTGGTCATATCTTTGTCAAAGGGCAAACGTACAAAATCAGCAGGGGATCAAATACTTTTTTCCCTGTCTGGGCAATATTCTATCACTGCAGGTTTTATAGAGAATCACAAACCAATAGATATTTTTTTATTTTTTCTGATTTCATTAATTTATTACTGGGCAGAGTATAAACTTTAAGATTTAAGATCTATCTTAGATATAAGGTTTTTTTAACCTGCAAATACAATCAGAAAAAGAGTCTTCTCACTCTCATAGTCAGCTCACACTCGATGGTGCTGTATCTTATAGTAGTGTATGACAAACTTGTATCATTACAGACATTATTTTGCTTCCAACTTTATGTGAGGTAACAATGCCATCTACTGGTGGCCAACAGTATTGCACCATAACCAACCTAAAAATAGAAAATACAAGGGGGAGCTGAGAAATTCCTGGCTTTGCCCCCTTCCAGATAAAATAGAAGAATGAGCATGGGGGCATATGACAGCCTAATATCTTAGTATGTAACCGTGCAAATATTAGGTCTTTGCGACTCCTAAAACTGTTTTTTCTTTTAGTGAGAAGCTGTGATGGCAGAGGCACAAGCAAGTTTCACGTCGTTGGAGTTTTTTTTTCTCCACGGAACATCAGCAAAGGACATTCACACTGAGATGTCACAAACACTGGGGGAGTAGTGTCCTTCCTACAGCACTGTCAAAACTTGGATATCTCGTTTCAAGACTGGGCATTTCACCATTGAAGATGAGCCCCGCAGTGGGCGCCCCCCAACCTCAACTGACCCAGCAACCTGCGATGCTGTCTATGAGCTGATTATTGAGGACCGGCGAATACCTGAAAAAAAGATAGCCCAGATACTTGACATCTCACAGGAGCGTGTTGGGTTTGTTAACACCACTATCCTAGACATGCGCAAGCTTTCAGCAAAGTGGGTGCCGAAATGTTTGAACAGTGATCAGAAGAAGGAACGAGCTGAAGCATCCAAAGCCGTTTTAGCCCATTTTGAAGCTGCACAGGACTTTTTGGCTAGGCTAGTGACTGAGGATGAAATCTGGCTCCACATCTATGATCCTGAAACCAAGGAACAGTCAAAGGAATGGCGCCACAGCCGGTCCCTGCGACCAAAGAAGTTCCGAACCCCGAAATCGGCCAAAAAAGTAATGTTGTCCATTTTCTGGGACAAAGACAGTATACTGTTGATGGACTACCTACCGCAGGGCTTTGGCATCACCGGACAGTATTATGCTAACCTCCTGGACCAGCTGAAGGAGGCAAATTAGGATGATCCAAAAGGATCCTTTTTTTGTAGAACAATGCACCTGCGCACACATCCAACGTTGTGGCTGCCAGATTGAACACCCTGGGTTACCAATTGGTCCACCATCCCCCCTACTCACCTGACCTTCGGACTATTATCTGTTCCACCTGAAAAGGCAACATTTTGAGGACATTTCTGACGTGAAAGATGCTGCTGAGAGCTGGTCTTTGGCCCAACCAAAGGACTTTTATTTGAACGGTCTAAAAAAGATGCAACTACGCTGTACCAAGTGCATAAGTCTCAGGGGGGAATATGGTAAATACATTAGTTATTTCATAACTCTGGCTCTCTTCTTTCTGGGCAAAGCCAGGAACTTCTCAGTACCCCCTCGTACTTGTAAAAAGAGGAGGGAAGATACACAGACCCAAGTCCTTGTGTTTTTTCCCCCCGCCTTTGAATCAATGTTTTAAAAAATAACACTGTGTTTTGTTTTATTTCCATTTTTTGGGGGCATTTCTGTTGATTAGTTTTTAATGTAGCAGCGGCTGCATTTTGTACCCCAGGTTTTTATTTGGGACAACTTTTATTTGAGACTTGAGTTATATTGGACTGTGCCCGTCATTTCTCACTCAAGTATGTAACCACTTATCAGTCATTTTTGTGCCTTGGACTGAGCTAAAAGAACTATTGGATCAGGCACAGTTGCACCATTGTGACTGTTTGATGCAGTCTAAATATGAAAATGGGGACAAGTGTGGCAGGATGCTGGCACCCTACATCCGGTGACACTCTCGCACGTGTTTCCCTAAAATAACCCAAGAGGATGGGCAGCTTCAAGGGTCTTCTTTAGCAATTGCTTAAGTCTTCCATACTTACTACATGTGACTGTATAATCTACACCCCTCTGACCCACATCATAATTGGGCTCTCACCGACTACAGATTTTCAACTAAATTACCCAGACTTGATTCTGAGATTGTACAACATTTAGAAGACTCTTTTACAGAGTTGGAAATCAAAGATGGTATTACCAGATTACCCTTTGGAAAGTGTCCTGGGCCGAACAGTTACACGGGTTGTTTTTATAGGCACTTTGTAGAACAATTACCATCCATCCTTGAGGGATTATTTATCTCCAGTACTATACCCTTTCATAAACTGGCACAAGAAGTCCACATTACCGTACTGCCTAAGGAAGGGAAAGACCCCTGCGAATGTGCAAGCTACGGGCCCATATACCTTCCTTAATTTTTGATCTTAAACTCTATGAAAAATTGATAGCGAATAGATTGAAGCCTCTAATCCCATCATTAATACATATGGATTAATTTAGGTTTGTCCCACTGCAAGAGGCTCAGGACAACATCGATAAGATGGTGCTACCCATGTTACTATGTTACTCATCGATCATGCCAAAACCAATAGTCTCCCTCTCTGTGGCATTTGATCGGTTGGACTGGGGATGCCTGAAAGCCACCTTACAGCCTATAGGCCTTCCCCAGTGTTTGTTTGAGAAGACGTTCACCTTGTACAACCACCCTTTGGCCAAGATCTGAATACATGGGATTTTGTCCGAAGCAGTGGCCATGAGAAATGGAGTAAGACAGGGTTGTTCCTTGCCACATTATCTATATATTTTGATGATGGAACACTTAGCTAATGCCCTTTGTGATAATCCATCTCTACAAGAACTAGAAATGGGGCGCCATCAGTATAAACTGGGCCCCTTCACTGACGATCTTCTATTGTTTATCTTCAACTCCCAAATTGCTTTTCCATCATTAGTACGGGAACTGCAGACTTTCCAATATTTTAGCAATTGTAAAATTAATTGCCATAAGGTCAATGGCACTCAGTGTTTACCTACCCCAGAGTAAAGCTGCCTTTCCATCACAATTTTTCCCATCTTCTATCAGAGAAGAACTTGGAAGGAGGTGGTTATCTATGAAATGTTGATTATAGGCAGTGCTTGGCTGTATTTCAATGTATCCAAGCTTGGAGAAATGTATATGATTCATACACTTGAATCACCCCTATAATTTTTACAAGACTCACCTTGAGTACAAAAAGACACCAAAGTTTTTGACGATATAAGAGAAGATATTTGAGATTAACCATATCAATTGGCTATTATCCTGGAAAATTTTCCATACATATCTCTTGTTTTTCCAGAGAAAGCGTATTCGAAAAACTTGGGCAAACCCTCAGGGCAAACCCCAATAGGAGGTTCTGGGTCATGTATATTGATTTTATTTTTATGTTTTGTGTCTGATTTTATTGATATTTGTTAAAATAGGTTTTGGAATTTAAAATCCTTTGTGTTGTTTGCTAATTTTGATTAATGCTGTCCCATTGCTTGGAGGTATTCCACACATTTATATTTTGTATCTATTAGGGATGTGGCCATGTTAAGAATGGAGAGGTTGGATATCCTTGTGAAATAAAGAAGCATTACCTAAATTTTTACTGCATTTGTTCACAAATGAAAAAAAAATATGTGGGCATTTTATTAAAGCAGCTTTAGCCCTATCAAAACAGTTTGTAGTACTTCATTAGCTAGTAAGTTTGAAAGCAAGGTCAGCAAAAATGGATTGTTTCTGGGAGGACTGTTTAAAAATGTGTCTCCTCTTGGGGATACATGTCCTTAAACTGTCAGGTGAATAGTTGCGTGGTCAGAAAGGGTGACGTATCTAATGCCAGATTGGGTAAAAAGGGGTAAACCTTTATGACTTGTGAACGAGAATAGAATGTAAAATCCCTTACAGTAAGATGTTGTATTTGCCACATATCAAAGAGTTTATAGGGCTAAGGAAGTCTCTTACCTTGATAGGGGAATTGCATACTGATGGCTAGATGTCATTAGGCAGATCTAAGAATACATTAAAGTCTTCTCCTAAAGCAGGAACTCCCTCCAAGGTGTTGAATTACTATCTCCAAAAATTAGTCAGTGATGATTTGGGGCATAAACGGTTGCATATGTAAATAAAGTAGAACCAATTATTCTTTTGAGAAAAGAGCATTTTACAATCAGCAACCTAATTGATCTGACCATTGGTCTTTAAATTGCCAGCTGATGGGTTTAGAGAGTACAATATTCACTGGTTCTGGCATCAGACGTGGACCCATGATATACCCAGGTATAGTATGAGTCCGTAAGTTTGGGTATCTGCCTTCTCTTAAAATGTGTTTTGTAGAAAGGCAACATGTGTCTTCTGTTGGTGTAAATCACACAGAAGAGCATTCCTATTTTCATGAATATTTAATCTCTTTGTATTCAGGGAGAGTACTTTTAAATATGGTGAGTGTTAATAAAAGAATGGGGGGAGGGGGTAGAAGAAGAAAGCATAGTGTTGCCTAAAAATGGGTGAGAGATCACTAAGGAAAGGGGTAAAATTATAAAAGGAAGAATATAACACTTGTAATAGTAAATATCTGAATGTAGGAAATTCCCCAAATTCCCACCAAAGGGGGGGGGGGTCAGGTAGCAAGGCTAGGGTGAGAGGGTGTGCCCACCCAGTGGATTACATTAGACAATCAAAAATAAATACACCTGCTCTAAAGTTCAAACCGGAAACAGTAGTAGGATTGGGTAACATCAGAACCCCACAACAATATTTTTTCAGCAACTATAAACAAAACACAATATAAGTACTAGCATTGGTGCAACGGTTCAGTCCCAGACAGGAAGACTAAAAGATCTCCTGCTATAACAGTACCTATATCATATTCAGATGACAGTAATCATCAGTAAATGAGAGTAAGCAAGTAGTAACAAACTGTATGGCATTCAATATAGCAGTGGACAAAGGTTCAGTCATTATCCATGTAGCAGAGCTTTAGTTTGTCACACTAAATTACACCCTGTTCAAGCTTTATTCAGCACCTCAACAGAGTTGCAATCTAGATCTTCAAGTTGAGGGTGTTTATGTATACGAAAAGCGGGCCACCAAGTTATGAGGATGACTCCATTTGCATGCAGCATGACAGTACTTAGCCTCCTGGGCGGTAGCCCCGAGTGTGACTCGGGGTAGAAAAAAGATGCTAAAAGCGGTAACACCAAGTGACACTCGGGGTAGGTAAACCTATGGGATAAAATAGTAAAATGAGTCATACCTGATCTGCCGTCTTTCTTCTTCCTCTGGCGTCTTCTGCACCCAATGAGTCACCGGGGAGTTCCTGGTGATGTTGGTGCGTGCGTACATTGCCGATGGGGCGGGAAATTCAAAATCCATTTGTTTTGCATTCAATACAAAATAACTGTATTGAATGCAATACAGTGGATTTATATGTGTAAAAGCGGTAGCTTATATATATGTAAAAGCGAGTATATATATATATATATATATATATATATATATTTTTTTTTAATTTTAAAAAAATATACATATTTTTTTAAAATGTATTTATTATTTTGACATGATTTAGTGTTTCCAACTTTTATTATACTCATACTATTAATATACTGTAAAATACATTTTTGTGAAAAACCATGTACCGCTTTTAGACATATAAATTCAGACAGAAATGAACCGCTCAGGAGGTTAATTAGGTCAAGTAGTAGGCGCATCTTCACAGTGTGCCTGAAAAGCTCTGGCGGTACATGGATTTGAGCACTGTTGAAATCAAATGGGACTTTGAGGCATGCTTTTCGCATAATTTTACAGCAAAAAAGTGACCTCTACCAATCACATCACTGGGCAAGGCAGACAACTGCGACATGGAGTCAGGGACACAATTGTACTCAATCTCCAGAGCTGTTGCCCGGGGTTTATCAAATAGGAAATTAAAGACAGCAGTGATGGTAGCTTTCAGTTCTAAAGATGTGGTAGCCTCTGGCAGTCAAGGTAATGGTAGTGAGATGACATTGGGTAGTTTTTTGGGTGAGCTCTAAGCTTTGAAGTCTTAATTGAATATGCAATGAGAGACAATTTTTTAGTGAGGCGACTTGCTGGTGAATTTCCTCATGTTCACTCTAACTTGCCCACAATTTGGGTAGCAAGGGCCTCTATATCAGATTTAGTGGCAAAAGAGCCAAGAAAAGTCTGTAGCTGTGGTTGAAGAGAAAGCCAAAGGGATCATTGAGCAGGCTCATGTGTCCAACAGATGACTTACAGTTTCAAACTCAGAGCGCTCCAAATCAGAATTTCCACAGGGAGATCAGGAACGGCTGCCTACATATTTCTTGCACTACATGCCTACATGAAATACTGAAATTCTTGAAACACAAAAAGGCAGAAAATGTAGCGCAGTAAATAAGTGAAAAATGAACTATTCATCTTGCTTCTACTTTCTGCTCCTTTAAAAGAGCAATCAAAACAACATCTTTTCAAAATTTGCATACCCGTCTTTTTCTGTCTCTTAAAACCCTCACTACTTCCCACCATTCCATATGCCTTCTCCTGTTGTGTGAATCTTCCCACACCTTAGATTGTAAGCTCTTCAGGGCAGGGTCCTCCTCCAGGTTTTACTGTCTGTGATTTGCAACCATTATTTAAAGGGGATCTAAACACTAACATCAGACATATTAGATATCTATTCTCAACTTCTTGACCACCACTGGAATGTCAGTCCCCTTTGAGGCACTGGCTGTGTCAGCTGGAATCCATGAAAAGGTAAAGTTTTTTTAAATAAATAAATATATATATATATATATGGAAGTGGCCATCTTGTGTGTGGCAAATTGCCATGCCATCCAGTCCTGACCTTCTCCTCCCCCAGCCCCCCTCACTGCTTAAGCTCCCCATCCAGGCGCTCTGACCAGTCAGTCAGTGTGTTGTCCTCTGTGATTGTTTGGTGCTGATGTCATAGATGGAGATCAGGTCCAACACCACAAAACACAGATCAGGGACCCAATTCAACTTCTATATCAGACCGCCAGAATCATCATCATGTGTGGAGCACCAATCTGTGGGGGCCGGTGACCCCATTAAAAATCCTTCCATTCATTTATACAGTCCCCCCACCCCCCCCTTTCCTCCTGCATCTGACATAAGCAGATAATGGGGCATGATAGAGCGTGAGAGGCATCATCACATGACAAAGAAAAAAAGCACTAAACTTGCTGACCAATCAGTCAGTGGGAGTGGTTGTAAATCACTCCCATTGCTTTGATTGGGCAGCAAGTCTAGTTTTTATTTTCCCTCTAATTGAACATGTCAATCTACCATGAGCCTTTGCAGCTCAGGGGGAGGGGTCAGAGCTTTTTTTTGACAGTTGAATGGGTTTAGAAGTTTTAAACAAAAGTAAAACCCAGAAAGATCAGTATAACGGTTTTATATCATCCATATGCCCAAATTAAAAGTGTGAATTTAGGTCTGCTTTAATGTATATTAACTAAGCATGAATTAAATAGATAATAAACTACACAATGCTGTTCATCTGAAATAGTCCTTTATTACATGTAAAATGGAGGAAGAAAAAAAAAATGTTACTTATATCAAAACACATGAACATATAATTCAAGAGAACCATGGAACATACAGTACTTGCTCACAGAATCTGGGCATATATTAGTCTGATATGAAAAATACTGGATCCCATCACAGTGCCATGGAAAGAAAGTGACAGGAGTTCCATAATCCACCCCTTGCTGGTAGCAACATAACATGCAGACAAGGAAACAAAAACCCTTAATCTACAATAAATAACCTTTATTACATTGGTTGGCTCCAGCTTCCCCCTTTTGTATATATTTTAGCTGCATACCTCATTCATGTATTGACTTTGCTGCTCTTGCCTCCTCAATGCACCTGAATAGCAACTGCCTGCAATGTCTATGCAGGCGTTTAAAACATTTTTTAGGGGTAACCTAATCTGGTCAAAAAAAAAAAAATGGGTTCCCTCCCTAATATGGAAATCTGAATAGTAAATAGAGTAGTGAGCATAGGTGCCTGTCCCGCTCATATCCATGTAAAGTCCTCTGAATTTTTTTTTATTTTTGGTGGGAGCAAAAATATTTGTAGACCTCTTCCCTTTGGCAAAAATCAGACCTTCACCCTTGGACCTGCGCCTCTTTCCCACAACATGGCTTAGTATGTGTGGGGTTATGAGGGTGGGGGCTTACTAAGAATCTACCTAAACTCAATATTTTTACTTTACATAAAAGGGTAGACAACCCCTCTATGTAAGGTATAAATGTTTTTTGTATTTTTAAGTGGGGGCATGTGTAGAAGGGGAATATTCCTCTAGGGAAAAAGATACTGATCTCACACATTTGCAGTAAGATCGGCTCCCCCCCCCCCCTTTAAAGTGGCTATGTCACCTACACACTTGCACCTGTGCAGTGAGAGGGACCGGATCGTGGAAAGGACCAGCACCATCGAAGGACCTGCAGGAATAAAGGCAAGTGTAATTTTTTTATTTGTTTTTAATTTAGTTCTGCTTTAAATAAGACGACCCCAAGATTTCTGCCCCCTCACCCTGAGGAATGATTAAATTAGTCTGGGGTAAAGATGACAAAGAATTGTTATAAATACTTAATGGCTTTGTTACTTTAACAAAGAACAGTCAGAAACAAGAGCTCAGCACACCGAAGAACCTATTAATTGACTTGACACTGTATTCCATCTGATCCTATACAGAAACAGATCTTCTGTCTGGGAAATAGATCAGAAGACTCATTCAAAGCAATGTGAGAATCTCTGTACTCCCCCTCAACAGAGCATTAGATCCCATTCCCTGCAATGATCTTGTCTCCACCTTCCTGTACCACCATATAACCCTGCAAAATGTCAATGCATCCCATTACCTTGCATAAATAGTGGTGACCCTTATCTGTTCCTTCTTGTACCCCCAAAATCTCCCCCCCCCCATATCACCCATCCCCTTCATATACCCCCATATCACCCTGCGATAACACAAGCACACCCCAACACCTGTGTGGCCTACAATAACGGTATGAGACCCCAGAATAACCCTGACTGCTTATAATACGGAAGCCACACAATCATACCTTTCTCAGCGTGTAAATTTATTTTTCTTCCTCTCAACTGCAGCTTTCCCGCGCTTCAGGTTTGGTACACGAAGCCCCGCCCAGTAGCAGGTAGGCTTTTCTCATAAAACAAAGTCCTACTGGATTGGAACTAGCCGCTACCTCCGCAGCCCTATGATACTCGGCAATACTAACAGTGCACCCACGTATCGCTACTCTCCCTTCACTACTAACGGTGCACCTAAATGTCACCCAGAAGAGAGGAACCACTAAAGTCCTCAGACATTCTTTATCGAAACGCTGAGTTTTCGCGGACTTTCATGTCCCGCCCACTTCCATCCCCTTTTATTGGATGAAAACTGGCCGCGCGCTAGCCGTGATGTAATAGCCGTACGCTACCACGTGATTAATTACGTACTTCCGATGCGCGTCTTTCTCTGCTAAGTAACTCGGTTGTAGCGTCTATCAGAAGGTTAGTGTAGAAATAGGAGTTATGTGTTGTGAGCTGTGGCTAGGGCTTTGATAGCACAAGTCACGAGCCGCATTCTCCGCAGTCATTGTCCACTTCACGGGAGTAGGTTTGTTCTGCAGCCCGCTCAGAAGTCCTGCTTACCTTCTATTTCCTGTGTCTGTAGTTTGCCAGTGCCTGTCTAACGCTTACCGCTCACTAACATTGCCTTTATATAATAAACTATAAAATACATAGAGCTACCTAAACTATTCAATGTGCATACATTCTTGTTTGTTTTTGTATTGTGTTGTAAGTAGATTGAAGCAGACTGTACATTTCAGTATGTAACCCCCTGGTGTTCTAATAGTCTCTGTATTTTTATGCAAAAAGCCGTGCATTGTTTTGCATAGAAATTTATTTTACATTGTAGGCTTGTAATTCTTAGGCTTAACTCACCGAAATATGTCCAATATATAAAAAAAATAATACATTAAATAATAAATTTTAAATAAAAAAACACAAACATCTGCTTAAAAATACAGAAACCCACAATAGAACTATACAGTAGCATATATTATCTCTCTCTCTCTCTCTCTCTATCTATCTATCTCTCTATCTCTATATATATATATATATATATATTGTGTATACAGTGGTACCTTGGTATATGTCTTTAATCCGTTCCAGATCCTTGGACTTATACCAATCAAATTTTTCCCATAAGAAATAAAAGGAAAATCAATAATCCGTTCCCATGAAAAAAAAATCCTGTTATTGGCATATTATACAATAATGGGGTTGTTTAAAATAATTTAAACACTGCTTAATGCTAAAATACATAAATACAGAAGCAATTAGATGAAATAAATGAAAATGTAACCTCACTTTACCTTGCTGAGAAGAGTCGAGTGCGTACTAGAATGGTGCTGAGAAGGGAGGAGGAGGAGATGGTGAGGTAAAAGAGGGTAGCACGCGGTGTTGTGACTCATTTTGACCCATACAAGTCCTTGGGACAAAGGTAGTATACCAAGCAAAAGGACTTATACCAAGTTGGACTTATTCCAAGGGGGACTTATACCAAGGTACCACTGTATATATAATATAAAGATTTCTTTTAATTGTATTTGATACAGTTATTTTGTATTGAATCCAATACAATGAATTTCCCGCTGCTCCTCTCGCCGGCACTGACATCACAGGAAACCACAGAGAATGTCTCTGCAGTCGCCGGAAGAGGATCAGAGAAGGAGGGCCTGCACAGACATGCAGGACGGTGGCTCCGAGGTTAGTGCTCTGGCCTTTGTAGCCTTGGGTCCCAGGTTTGAATCTCGGACAGAACACTATCTGCATGGAGTTTTCGGGTTCTCCCTGTGTCTGTGTGGGTTTCCTCTGGGTACTCTGGTTTCCCCCCACATCCCAAAAAACATGCAGTTAGGTTAATTGGCTCCCCCCCAAAATTGACCTTAGACTGTATTAGACATATGACTGAGGTGGGACATTAGATTGTGAGCCGCTTTAAGGAACAGCTAGTGACATAGCTATGAACTTTGTACAGCGCTGCATAATATGATGGCGCTAAATAAATACTGTGAAATATTAATATATATAAAGGTTTCCACTTCCAATCTTTTTGTTTTGTCTTTTCATATGTATATAGCCTGCATACGGTGTTGTGTATGTGTACCACTTTTATCCTGCCTTTTTTTGGGGAATAAATGGATGTATACCTGCTTGGGAATCAGTGTACTAAAATGGTTTTCATACCGTTTGAGAGAGTTTAGGACATCCTATATGGGTAGCACTTCTTTTTTTATTTACCCACCTTTGCTTAGTCCTTGAACAGTGGAGAAAAAGAAAAATATCAAAAAAGAAACTTAGTTATTTCTCAGAAATCACACAGTACCCTTTTCTAGAGGTATCTTCAAAGCATGTTAGCTATTTACTTATTTATTTTTTTGGCATTCACATGTGCATTCTTTTATTTTTTTCCTTTACACAGGCTTATCTTATTAGATATGGGACTTCTGCCCATTCAGAAGTCATTTTTCCCACTCTGCTCCCTCGAATCACTCATAAGTCTGTTCAAATGGGAATTGTCACGACCTGAGCCTGACCTGGCTTTGCTTTCTTTTACCCTTGGCTTTGTTGAACACTTTTTATCAGTTAATCGAGTGATCCCAACTAATATAACTAGTATACCTGGAGACCCTGAATTATTGTCTAAAATCAGTGGTGAAGGAACCAAATCAAAACGCGGAGACTTGACAAGCCCGACAAACCAAGTTGGTAGTAAATTGGAACAGGGAAATAGAGGAGTTAAGAATGATTTGGCTAAGAAAAAAAGTGTGGGAGCAAGAAAAGAAAAGGATATTAATTCCAAGCAAATTGGTGCAAAGCCTACAAAAAAAGAGGTAAACAAAGTGTGTAAAGAAACATTGGAAATGAAAAACGACAAGGAGATGGTAGGTGAAGAGAACATCCGAACATTTGAAGAAAGCTCACGCATTGGATCTGGGAAGGAAAGCACAAAGAAACCGCATGAGCATGTAAAGCAAGGGTTTGTTCAGCAGGAAGTTCCCTATTTTCCAACCATGGAACTAGCTGTAGCTCAGGCACTACATGCCCGCTTTACAGCTCAAACAAGAGGTGCTGTGGATTTGTCCTGCTATCCTCGGGAAAATGGTGCATCCAGCAGAGATTTAATTCGCAGGGTTGCAATCTCTAATATAAAAAATATATTTACAAACTACCTTCATTCCCTTTAGGTTAGGCAGGGCAGTGTCCCACTGATATATCTACTTTGATCAATGAGGGGAGAAGTTTATTAGCAGGAATGTGGGGATGGGGTGTAAACATGTTTTTCATTTTTTGGCTTGAAATTAAAAACCTCTTTTTTTCCCTATTTTTCTGTAACATTTTTTCCAAAATATTTTATAACCTTAAATCAGACAATATTTTTTATCACAGTACATCTTTAGACACTTAAGTGTGTTCAAAGGAGCTATCACAGATTTTTTTTTCTCTGTATTTAACCCAAAAAGTCATAGAATTGGTGTGAAAAATACATGCTGTAGTTATGTTAATCACACTTTGAAGCAGTGTTGATTTACTTTTTTTCTGTTTTAGGAACAAAACTTGACTCGCCTGGTGTGGCCTTTGCAGTTGTTGCTGCTTGTCAAGTCCTAGGTCTATCAGACGTGCATTTAGCTCTTTCTGAAGACCATGCATGGGTTGTGTTTGGAAAAGAAGGGGAGCAAACTGCTGAAGTAACTTGGCATGGCAAGGGTAATGAGGACCGAAGGGGACAGTCTGTAAATCCAGGCATAGTAGAAAAGGTGAGAAAGATACATTTCCATAATTATAAACTGTATGTCTATAATACGGTTTAGCAATTCATTCAAGGCAACACAGCTGTGGAGCTTCAGAATACCAAGGTGAAAGCTTTGTCTGAGCTTCCAGTATAGTCGTTTTTTGTATTATGCCTTCCAGAAACCAGAAAGTGGGTCTTCTAATTCTACCCTTCTAAGTATCAGTTTCAGGGAGTTTTGGGTGCCGCAATTATGTTCAATTAATAATATTTACATGATGTAACAGGTTTCTAACCCCCACAACAAGCACAGGACTAGATATATATCGATAGAACCGCAGGGCATGCTGGTTCAGTTCCATCCCTCCCCTATGTCTCATCCTTATGCAGTGGATGTACTCCAGAAAAGGAGTTTCTCTGGCCATCAATTCCTGTGACCCTAAAATTTGTTAAAGTTGGGTTTGAGAATGGCATATTAAAGGTTCAGATATCAGCCTTGTCTGTCTTCTTAGAGTCCAAACTAGCAGCAATCAAATGGTCAAAAGAGGAAAAAAAAGGAATTTATCTTAACACTTAAAACTGCATTTTTGTTACTACCATTACTAACATTACATTATTAGGCCATTACTACAGCCTGTATCTTGGAATTTATCTATTAGGCTTAGTCTACACGGACTGTTTCCCCAGCGTTTAACCTGAGGCTTTTAAAGCCCATGCTTGAAATCTCCATGCATTGCAATAGGCTAATCTACACCAGGACGTTTCCTTCAGGCACGTTTTCGAGCTTTATCTTAAAGGTTGCTTGCAACGTTTAAAAAACTAAAACGCAGGATAAACGGGGGAAAACGCTTGAAAACACCCCCATTGAACTCAATGGAGGCTTTTACAAGCGTTTTTAAGCCTTTTATGAACGCTTCTAATGAAAACAATCGGAGCTTTTAAAAATGTTTTTAGCAGGTCTTTGGAATCTGGAAGCTCCCTTTAATAAGGAGACTCCCAGATCTCCACCACCTCACCCTGGGGAATAAGTACAAGGGTGCATAAAACCCCTTACTCATTCCCTAAAAGGGTTAAAATTTGTGTAAAAAATTGGACGAGGCTTTAATGTCAGCCATCCATGACGAAATGGTTGACCGGCAACATGAAACCTTGTCCAGGACTTAGGGAGACAAGTCAGTATACAGATGATACTGTAAACCAAAGGAGGATATGGGACTCACGAGAGAGGAGGTGTACAGAGAAAGGAGAATCGGTCCAAGGACTGACCCTTGGGGAACATCAACAGGAAGGAGAGTAGGAGAGGGGAAATTACCATTTGAAAGAAACTTGAAAGGAGCAGTCAGACAGGTAGGAAGCAAAGCAAGAAATAGCAGTGTCACTACCTGGTGACTTTCTACTGCAGGTGGCGCTAGCAAGATCTATATAGATTTTTAGGATTATTGATGCCACTAATGTTTATGAATAAATGTCAAGAGTGTTTATTATAAAAATAAAAGCCCTATAGTTATAATAGATTGCCTAATAATGCATAACCGGAAACTGTTTATTTTATTGTTTTTGTCCTCCTATTCGATGGTGACTGCATATTTTCATGGTCAGAGCCACATGGCACACCCAACTTCAAGACATCAATGATCTTTTTAGCTGGTGATTTTCTACATTATCACTGCAAAGGTGTCATTCTTCCTGCTAGCTATGTTAGGGGCATTCTTTTTCACTGGCTACCAATGTATTAGTTTCATTAAGGGTCGGGGGAGCCTGAGATGTGAAAATTATTTTAAGGGTACAGAAAACAGGACTATTAAATGCTTGTTTTTAAAAAATAAAATAAGTTCAGTATCTCTCCTTCAATATTACTTTTCATCTGTTTTGCCACATGCTTAGGTATCCAATGGCTTTGGGTAATTTGGCAGACCTTGAAGACCTTGCTCCAACACCTGGGCGTCCAGAACCCCTTGAACTCTATCACAAGGTAATAGTCTTCAATTATATCCTTGTAACTTATAAACTTAATAGGAAACTTCCAGGTCCATTTGTTTCAATGGAAACAATTGATTCTTGCGAGGGAATGTCAGATTCCCCGTTTTATAAATAGAGCTTTTTGTGTTCTAGCAAATTTGTGCTTGTTGCAGTACAGGCAGTTTGGGGATATAATAAACAAGGTTTTTTTCGCTTTTAGTAGGCTTCTTCCGGGTAGATATGACTTGCGATGTAATAGATGTCCGCTCAATTGGACCGAGTGTATTGATGGAGCTTCTTGGGCTTCATGGAGTTGGAAAGTGTCAAAGTCTGAGATGAAAGGATGACGTTCAAATTGCCAAAAGACATGTAAAGACAAATCAGCAGAGAGCTGAAGCAGTTAAACAGCGGAACAGAGACGCCTAGAGGCATCTGTTAGGCTGCTGTAAAGGCCCTGAGAAATGTTTGCTCATACAGAAACTCTTAAAAGTGATTGCTAAAGAAAAAAAATGCACCTTTCCAGGAGATAGGTCACCGAGGGGGTTAACGTTGATAAGCTTGGGGCATTTGATTAATCTGCAAACATTTTATGGGGGCTGATCACTAAGGTGTTATTGCACATAATTATTTAAAAGATGACAGGTTAATAGACATTCTCTACTAGTGTAATAATTGCCTAGTGAACATTTTGTGCTTGGTCCAAGAATGAATATTGGTAAGTCAGGTGTATTTTTTCCGGGGTTAGCATACAGAGTATTATACAATGTATGTGTTACACTACACACACTCCCAACACTAAACATTTCCACGAAGAACATGTTAAATATGTAATTAGCATGGTGTTAATGTGGGTACTGCACAGTGAGGAGTCATCAGAAGGCAACCTGAAAATTGTGTGTGTGTTGAAGGAAGGATACAAGGAAAGACCAATCTGTGTGGGATGGAAGTTAAGCTACTTGGGAAAGTGGGAGGGACAAGTTGGCATGTTCTGGATGAGACCTAATTAGGGAAAGACCATTTTCTTTGCTTGGAGGGGTTTTCTCACTAGAGAAGGAAAAATCTGGGTGCTGAAGATAGGATCTCAGTACTTAATCAGCAAGGTAAATTCAGGCTTGGAAGCAGAATTCCCTAGATAAACATGCCTAAGTTAAAGAAGAAGTTGAAGAGGAACTAAACCCAAAACGGCAAAAAAAAAAAAAAAAAATACACTTACCTTCAATCCCGCAGGCAGTGCGATTGCTCGGGAGGGGGTGGGTGTCCTGCGTCGTCCCGGAGCCGGCGCTCCAGGTGCCGCCGTCTTCTCTTCTTCCTGTTCTTTTTTTTACGTCACCCTACCCAGACTTTTTACTTACCATAAAATGGTTGTCTAAAATATTTTTTCCACTTGTTTTTCTTAAAGGCTATACAGTCTTCCAAACTGCACTATGAAAACCAGCACTTGTATCCACACATTTATTTGGCTGCTTATCACTGCCGGAACAAGGATGTAGGAGAAATATTGTATATTTTTTTGTAAATAATGCTACTACATTCTTTTGCTTGCCAAAAAGCCCTCTTCTTTATTCTCTAAGTGTAGATTTTTTTTTATTACAAATGTGATGTTTTCAGCCCTATGTGTGAAATTGCTTGTTTTTGACGCCTTAACTGCTATAACTTTACTAGAATTCCACCAACACAAACCTATGAATGAAGTATCTAAAGATAAGTTCATTGTACAGTATAGATGTGGGCTTTAAAAAGCAATCAAATTATTGGGCCATAGTTCATTGATGGTAAAAATAAATATTTTTACTATTTCTGAGTGCATAATTCAAGAAGTTGAGTGGATAGTCTATACATAAAATGCATGGACAAATTTTATCAGCAAAGCCTTATAAATGTGACATACCTTATCCCTGCTGCTCCCAAAACAACTGGAATAAACTGATGTAGTGACAAACAAGTATATGGAATATATATATATATATATATATATATATATATTACAATAAAACTCATATTTTACCTTTTAGAACTCATATTGGAATTGCATAGCCAAACCTTTATTTAACCTCCCAACCGCTAACCCCGTACTTTTCCGTGCAAAAAATATTTGCAACTATCGATAACCCCGCACTTTTATATTAGAATCTCACTTACCTGGTCCCGCTGTGCTCATCCAGCGTCGGGTCCGTGTTCCAGCGTCGATCTCCCTCTCCAGCGTTGGGTGCCGTCTCCTATACCAGCGGGACTGGTAAGATGCCGGCTGGCTTCTTACCTGGTCCCGCTGATCGTCCCACGTCGTTCTCCGTCCAGCGTCGGGTGCTTCTAACACAAGAAGCCGGCCGCCGGAGAAAAAAAAAGCCGACCGGCTTCTTGTGTGTGCGTGATGACGTCGGCGCGTGTGCGGGAAATTCAAATTCAAACTCATTCATTCATTTTGTATTGGATTGAATACAAACTCCTGTATCCAATCCAATACAAAATAATTAAAAATAAATACAAAGTATGTTTTTTGAATTGGATTGGATACAGGAGTTTGTATTCAATCCAATACATAATGAGAGTTTGAATTTTGTTCTCATTTTGTATTGGATTGAATACAAAGTCCTGTATCCAATCCAATCCAAAATAATAGAAAATATATTTATGTGGTTTTGTCTATAGGTATGTGACGGACACTAGGGAGGTGTTTTAGAAAAATATATTACTGTACATTATACCGAATTATCGCATTATCAGTATTGGATTAATTACAAAGTCCTGTATCCAATCCAATCCAAAATAATAGAAAATATATTTATGTGGTTTTGTCTATAGGTATGTGACGTTGGACACTAGAGAGGTGATTTAGAAAAATATATTACTATACAGTATACCGAATTATCGCATTTTCAGTATTTTTCATTTATTTATGTATTCTTGTTTAAGCTGAATTTTGTGTTTTTCCTTTAATTTTATTAAAAGTAATTTTTTTTTTTTTTACATGATTGTGTGTTTCAAACATTTTTTATATTCATTATATCTACTAGACCCCTATTCAGACATATTTCTGTAAGTTACAGGTCTACAATTTAAAAAAAAAAAAATCATGAAAACCTGTAACGCTTTTGGTACAGAAATCTAGACATCAGTGTAAGGCCCAGGTGGTTAATAGATGTTTTATCTGCCCAGATCTTCAAAACCAGAACAACTCAGCAACAATGCTACAATCACAGCCCAAAAAAAAATAAAATAAAAATTATTTGGACATTTAGTACTAAAAAGTAAAAATATTGTTGTATAACAAATAGGAGGGAATACAGGTAGTGACCTCAAGGTAGTGTCACTACCACATGCTATATTTATCTCTTATTTGTTACATTGTTACAAAAATTATATAATACAAGGTACTAGTGGCAAGAATATTGTTGATAGAAGAAAACCACAAAAAAATATGACTATTAAAAGGGTGTCATAAAATGGTATTTACAAAAAAGTATAAAGGATATCTGGGTATTTAAAGCGTGGATCCAATATGTCTCCTTTTGAGACATTTTGTTTAATTTATTTGCATTAGATAGGAAAGCAACATTCCCCAGGGGTTTTGGTCCATATTGACATTCTATCATCACATAGTTTCTGCAGATTTGTAAGCTGCACATCTGTGATGTAAATCTCTTGATTCTACCATACCCCAAAGGTGCTTTACTGGATTGAGCGCCTCCTCTTTGACCTCACATTATCTTTGTCCCTTTGTCACATTAAATTAGCAAACACTAATTCAAAATACTGTAATTTCCACTTTAAAGTGACCTTATCACCACTGCACACAAACAGATGCTTACATCCAGTAGACATGGTCCCTTTGTTCAGGTTCTGGTCAAAAAAACATGTATTCCTTTTGAAAACCTTACGGTAGCTCCACTTTGGACCTGGTGTCACCAAAGCATCTTAGGAAAATGTGTGTATTATTTACGGACAGCATAGAGTCTACCTGAAGAAGTGCCCTAGGCTTCAGTAAATTTACAAATCCCCAAAACCTTTAGTAAACAGACAAATAATGTGAGTGTATGTGCAGTAAAAAAATAACCAAAAGTTCATCATGTTGCTGCATTTACAGTGTGGGTTAAAGATTTTTTTTAGTGTTCACACAAAATACTTTGTCCTTTTGTTTTGGTACTGGGTATTGTTTGTTCCTAAATTTTAGGATTACTAAAAGTAAAGGCAATGTTTGGTCACCTTGGGCCTACTTTGGAATTGCATGCACATTATCAGTATATTTATTTCTGTTTTCCATTTTTGCTAATTACTGTCTGCCTATAACTCATTGGTGTTTACCTTTTTCTTAGGTATAACTATTGTCGTGAGGATGAGGAAATCTACAAAGATCTTTTTGATATTGCCAATGACTTGATACCTAATTTACTAAAAGAGGAGGCAACATCCAACAATCAGGTGAATAGCTATTTGTTTCATTAGCTTGTCATTTACTAGCTATTTATTTTGGTATTTATTTTTTTGCAATCTTATATTATACAGAAGGAAGGAATAAAAGGATTTAAATAAAGCTATAATGTTAAGCAAAAGGCACACTGTCACTGAGCAATACATACACACACACACACACACATACATACATACATACATACATACATACATGCAAATATACCTCTGACATATACCACAGTGCTGTACAAAGATCAGCCGTGCACTCACATGAGTCTGAGTCCAATGTCTAGCAAGTTTGGTTAAAATGTCCCCATGCGTTTCCTAGTGATTACATACACACATCTATATCTATAACACATACATACAAACATACATCCAAATATAGTTTGACATATAGCACAGCACTCCACAAAGATCAGCGATTCACTCACATGAGTCTGAGTCATATGTGTAGCAAGTTTGGTTGAAATGTCTCCATGCCTTTCCTAGTGATCACCAAATATAGTTCTGACATATAGCACAGCGCTGTACACCAATCAGCGGTGCACTCACATGAGTCTGAGACATATGTCTAGCTGGTTTGGTTGAAATGTGTTGATGTGTTTCCGAGTGATGGTGGAACATAGCAAGTTTGGTTAAAATGTCTCCATGCATTTCCTAGTGATGACATACACACATACAAACATACATCCAAATATAGCTCTGACATATAGCACAGCGCTGTACAAAGATGCTGGTGCACTCATATCTTCTTCAGTTTTGAAGAGTGTTAGTAAACCAGGCAGATAGTGTTAGTGCATATAGGACTATGCATATACTGTTAGAGAATATATATTCTTAGTCTGTATGGTGTACATACATTGGATAACATTACCGAAAATCAACAATTTTAAAAAGAGTTTCTTAAATTTAGCTGCAATGTACCAAAAGAAAGCCATATTTGTCATGAAAAAAAAAATGATTTGAATAAACAATAAAACCTGGAAGTTTAGTATATTGGAACTACGTGGTTAAGCTTTATAGCCACACCAAACTTAATTTATTATTGTTTCTGGCTTTAGGCTGGTTCTGCTCTTCAAGATCCATCTTGTTTTGCAAACCTTCTGCGTTTTTATGATGGTATCTGCAGGTGGGAGGAAGACAGCCCAACACCTGTGCTGCATGTGGGATGGGCAACCTTCCTTGTACAGTCACTTGGTAGATTTGATGCTCAGGTAAGTAAAAACAAAGAATTATTTGTGAGATAGTTACATTGTTACAAAATCAGGAATCCATGACATTCAGCCTATGGGAACAATATTCTACATATAACATCCTTTAAACCAATCTTACGCAACCTTACAAAAAGTGAGTTTTTAAAAAAATATATATATTTCTATATAACACCCTATCAACCCTTTATCCTAATCAGCTCTATTTAGTTGCTTTCTCTCCTTAGCATTTACTTTTCTGCTAATTTTGTAATAATATGTAGGGGACATGTGCATTTTGGAAAAGCAATATAATGGATATAGTCTAAATATGTGTTTCTGCTCTGGATGTGTCTGGTCTGCAGGAAAAAGTTGTCTAAAAAGAACACCACAAGACTGCCTTTGATCATATAGGCAAAGTCCAAACCCTTTGAGTTAATGTGTTGTGGATGTCAAGAAAGTATATTTCAGAATTTGATGATGATTTGATGAGCCCATTCATGCTTAGCTGTTTTTATGCAGCAAGACGTATAAATTTTGCTACATACAAATGTGTTCCTTTTTGGCTAGTTTACATCTATGTAACAGGTACCACATCCCAAAAATGACTAGAAGAAATTGTAGCAAAAAAGATGTGGAATTCAAAGGTACCAGTCACACACAGAATATGAATATAAAATCAATTCATCCTTTCTAAATCACATTTCAAAAATTTAGATATACAAACAACAGTATATATGCTTATATTGTGTTTCACTACAAACATATATATTTCATATATACATTGCTGGTGTAATCTAAGCACTTGAGTTTGTACATTCATAAATTCATATGCCCTGCCCATAACTTAACATTACTTTTGGTTTGGTTGGTACTTTAAAACTATTACCATTGGGTATATTACCACCCTACAGAAGTAGGATGCTAAACATAAGACAGCTGGAAGGGCAGCTCATACTGGTGACCAGATTACTCACCTGAGAATGGGGTTTATTTCAGGGCTTTTATCGCCTGAAGGAATCATAAATGTGCTGAACAATTCCGCCAGGGTCCAATCGGTCAACCCCACAGCCATGGTAAACTATAAACCATCAGGGAGGACCAAGCAGGAGGAGGTGTTTCTCATTTTCCATGCTAGGTAGAGACTGTATAAGCCAGGCATGGGCAAACTTCGGACTGTTGGGCTTTTTTAATTCGGCCCATCAAATATTAGTATAAAAATTGTCCAAATTATAGTAAAGACCGCATTTATTTTGTCTTTTTCCTGCAATACCAGTTAATCACACTGGATGTTGCATTCCAGACACAATTGGCCTTGTCTGAACTATCCTCTTTATCTCACCTTTGCTATTGCATCTTGCCCTTCGATAATCAGTGGACCAAACAAAAGAAAAGTTGACAGTGAGTGTTGAGTGTTTAATAAGAAGTGGATAGCCAATCCACTCAAAGTCTGTATGTCCTTTTTGCACCGTTAAATCGTTCCTGTTATCAAATAATACAACATCAGCTACCACTTTTCCACCAAGCATGCTAACTACGCTAGCAACCAGTTAATGCAAGAACAGGTTTGCAGAAAACTTAGAGACTAAGCAAAATATTTTTCTATTCAAGAGTCAAACACTATGGCAATTTTTTGGCTGGCATTCAATTAGCAAAAGTCAGCAAGCCTTTCTCCAAAGGGGAGTTTTTGAAAGAATGAATGGTAAAGGCCGGCGGTTACATGTCCAGGGAGCAAAAATAAATTTCAAAAAAGTTTATCATGCATCTGTCTTGAAGGAGTAGTTCAGTTCCCTTTTTACTGAATTAATAATATTATTATACAGTATTTTTATAGCGCCAACATATTACGCAGAGCTTTACAAAGTCCATAGTCATGCCACTAGCTGTCCCTCAAAAATCTACTTGTCTACTTGTAATAGGACTTGCCTGTTTTTTACACACATATTCCTATTGCTTGTTTATGTCAGAAATTTTGACATACCCTGTTTTTTCTGCTTGGGAGGCTGAATACCTGGGCTATCATGAACTTTCACCAGTCACAGGCAGGTGTCCCTACCACAGTCATATATCTTTAATACAGTCTAAGAGCAATTTTTTTGAGGAGGAAGCCAGGGTGAAAGGGCTTTTGAAATGTGGAAGGAAACGTACTTGGAGGAAACTCACGCAAACACGGGAAGAACCTGCAAACTCCATGCAGATAGTGTACTGGCTGATATTCTAACCATTGTGGGACCTGAACCTGATATTATTGGTGTTACAAAAACCACTGTTCAAAAATATAAGAGATTCTGCTTACCTTGTGGTCTCAGAAAACCACACTTTTAGAGTCCATTACATCGGCATTTGGGGTCATTGTTGTGCAAGCCTTCATACTTGGTACTTTCTCAGACACTAATTGATTTTGATACTATTGAAGGGGATCTTGGCATTAAATCTAAATGATGTTCTTTTATCATTCAGTCCTTAATTGGTCCATCTTTGGTAACTGGCTCTGCATTTTATGAATGTAGTAAGCACAATTGGTGTCATGTCAGGGTTCTAAGGAACAAATTCTGTGTTATTGGTGTTAAAAGACCCAAACTAGAGCACCCAGCTTGACTGCTACAATCTCACATGACAGACTAGTGTGAAAGCATGTGTGATCAAACACTGTTTACAGTTACAGCTCACTCAACAAAGTTGACAAATACATTCTAGATGTTCTGCCATCAAGATACAGTCTCCCAATTTTGTAAGGCAGCCACTTGGTTGCCTGGGTAAATACTTACCAATCTCTACAAGGTAGATGTAGCAGCTACAGCCAGTGCTGTTTTTGAGTGTTTAAAGAATTACTATTCCTATTGGTTGCTCACTCCATTCTCTTATTCGAGACATCCTAGTGGTCCTAAAGCAAAAGCTTTACCCTCTAGTGAACGGAAAAAAAATACAAATCCCCACTAGAAGACATCTTACCTTTTCCTGTTCCTGATTGTTTGTATGAAGTTTTGTATCGGACAATAGATGTGACATAAAATGATCTGTGCGCTCAGCTAGGAAAAATAGAGTAAGAGACTAGCAATATAAAGTAATTCACATCAGTCTTTTAAAATACCTCTCCACTTTAGGCACTTTTTATTTAATGTGTCTCCCTTCCCTCTTCTTTAATTTGTTTTTGAATGATTGAAATGATATTTACAACGCACCAAGCAAATAGTATGAAGATCTCTAGCGTCTAGGTTGGTAGCTCTATTCACTTTAGATAAACATCTGTCTAAACGTTGTAACACACCAGCTGCTAATATTCTGGATGACAAGTGCATTACAGGCAGTCCTTTTGACGTCAAGTTTTGTGTAGAGATTGGATCTCCATTTCCTCTTTGCTTAGGTTTCTTGAGTTTTATGGAGGTAGTCACTAGCATTTTAGCCTCCAAAGGATTCTTTACTAAGCTAGACTAAGCCTGTAATTTTCAATGAGCCCCATGTACATATACATTTTTTTTCCTAGCCTTTATTAAAGGACTCCGAAAAAAATACAATGGCTATGAGAGTCTTGGAGCTGACAATCTTGTCCTTTTTTTTCATAGGAATAAAGTTGTTTTGAGACCTGGGCCATACGTCTTACCTGTCTCCTGTTCATGCACAATTGATGTGGTTGGGGTTGTCAGGGTTAATTTAACTTCTTCAGAAGACAAATCTTCTGTTTGTAGTTCTAAAAGGCCCGCACAGTGTTTTCAGTATTTATGAACACATTGACAAAGACAAATTTCAGGCCCAAGTTCTGAAATGACAAAGATCTTGGGTTTATAATGCTGCTACGTGGTGCTTCATCCTTTCCTTCACCAAAGGATGTAGTCTAATGTGGCTAAATTCACTGGCTTTAATATGATGGACCTGTGGATACTAGCTTTAAACATAAGGTCCTGCAGGTGTTATTCTAAACTTGTCACACAACCTCAGTGGTTGCTAGGGAATGTTTGTTCAACTTTTTTTTGTTCTTTGTCTGCCATTTATAGAGGGTGAATTATACATATCATGGATTTAAAAAAAAAGACTTCTGTGTCCTCCAAAGATTAGTGGAAGAAAATACTGAAGGATAATTGGTATCCACCAAAAAAATTCTATCTGCAGTAATTCATTAAAGAGAAAACTCCCACTCCCATTTGATGAGTACTGTTTTGTATTGTTGGCCTATTGCCACAGGTATAGTTTCGAAAAGGTTGTTTTTCCTTCCTCTTTCCTACTTTTATTTGCTGCCTATTTGCAGTTAGCCATGGTATAATCACTGGATGCGGTTTAAAAAGTAAAGGTAAAATCTTGTGCTCTTTACAAATATCCGCATATAACACACTATAATTAAAATATTCTCTATGGTTATGTATCAGCCCTCTCTTTTGCAAATAAATTTACAAAAAAACTGCTTAAAAATACTGGTCAAAAATGAAAAAAAGCATTCTGTGTATTTTTTCACACAGGAAAAAATCTAGTAATAAAGACCAAAAAAGCCTAGTTGGGGCCCTCCAAAAATGCTAATAGCTAGTAATATCCTATTGCTAATAAATCATCCCATAGGGAAATGTAAAAATTGCTCAAAAAGGGCATAAAATTATATGAGCTAAAATGGTTAATAAATCATGTAAACTGCCATCATGATCAAATCTGACATCATTTTTTACATACACAGGTACGACAGCAGGTCACACTTGTAAGTTCAGAACTTGCTACTGAAGATGAAGATTGTGAAGAAATGAGACGCAGAGCCCCTCGACGAGATTCAAGGCCAGGGGAGCCTGTTCCCCCTGTTCAGCGCCCAACCCCAGAACCAAAAGGAGAAGAATCAGAATTTGCGCAATCACTATCACTTAGTTTCCAGAGCCAGAAAATGAAAGGAATGAAAGAACTTTTGGTAGCTGCAAAAGTGAATTCCAGTGCTATAAAACTGCAACTCACTGCTCAGTCACAAGTGCAGCCAAAGCGTGCACGAGCACCTGGTCCAAGAGATTACAATCTAGGATACTTGAAAAGACAGCGCAAAGGAGTTTAATGCAGTGAGTGGAAGGGACCACAGTTAAAAGACTAAATAACTTGAAGAGTTTTATTTTTGCTACAGTTTTTGCTACATTTCAGAGTGTGACTCTGTAGGAACCAGTGTTGTAGTATAAAAATATTTTAAGGTGTAACCTTACCTGCCTAAGGAAGTATTGGATATTGGTTAAAAAAATACTCCCTAAACAAGCTTTTCTTTTGTTTATATTTCTGAGAATGTTTAGTTATCTAAATATAGTCTGTTAAAGTTTATACTTGAACTTTTCTAATGTTTTAAGTACCGACAATTTACATGTTAATCTACAAAATCATCCATGTTGTGTTTGTGGCATCATGTCAGTGTGGTGAATAATGAGCGGTTCAAAAATCACAAGTAATAGTTGAAATTGGAGATTCTCCTCCCGTGTCCTTGTCTGTCTTTGTGTTGTAACAGACCACCTTTAAATTTGATTTATTACTGTATTATAGTCAGGGTGCATATATAGTAGTAAATATTCTACACTTTCATTTAAAAAAGACATATTGAAATAACAAATTCATATTTACTATATTTGCAGCGTAACTGCATGACAGTTAATAAATAAAAGGGTTCAGTTTGATTATAAGGTAAAAAGCTCTATTTGATGTCTTTGTCTGTCCTCACAATCAACAACTATAAAAAGTTGCAGATGAAAAGGATTTTTTCTATAATTCATATTACTAAAGAGGGGTTTTTGGAAATTCCACTTGCATAGACTGTAAGCTGTTCTGGCAGGGGCCTCTTCTCCTCCTGTGTCTTTCATTTGCTACTCCTATTTAATGTACAGCGCTGTTTAATATGTTGGCGCTTTATAAGTCCTATTAATAATAATAATTTCTGGGTGGATATTAGTTACTCTTTCAGCATGTGGTGAAACAGTTAAAAGTGCCAATTAGACCCCATACTGGCCACATATAAGACATTGCAAAGCAAGTGGTGGTTCTCTATGTAGATCTTTTCTGGTGATTCATGATTTATTTGGAGTGTTGCTTTATTTTACATGCATTGGATTGTAGAGTTGAATTGTTAGTCCCTTTAATGTAAATGTAATATATAAACTGGATCTAGCTTATGTGTTTTATAAACTGCAATGTAGTTGTTTTTTTCATAATTTTTTTTTAAATATCCTTTCTTTCTTATTGCTACCTAATTACCACAGCATTTTCTCTCTACTATATGCTTAAAGTGAAACTAAATTTTGATCAAGCAGGGTTTTATTGCTGAAAAGGACAGGTATTCTTCTTTCTGCAATAAAAATGTACTTGCCTGATTGCTCCCTTAGCTGTCAAAATTGCTCATTTCCACATGTGCTTTTTTTTTGTTGCCGGAATACCTGGCACATGCCAGCTTTACCCTAAATCACATTCGCTGCACATCTTTGCCCAGGCTCTTCATCTTGCTCTAGTGACAAGGATGAATATGCATGTGCAATTTTGAGGGACTATTTTCAAATTTTAGGGTAAAAGTGCCTGAACAAGGATCTGCATAGCATTATGAAAGCTGGAGATTTAAAGAGATTGGAAACAATATGTTAAAGCTAAGATTTATTTAGTATTGGAACAACAGACAATAAAATATAATAGTACTTGCTTGCCAGGACTTAGAAATTAGTCCCAATAGATTCCCTAAATGAAAGGGGGGGGGGGTTAAGTAGTAAGAATCCTAAATATTATACTCTACCAGCAATTTAGCTCAACTGGAAAAGCAAAACAGTAAGAATACATGATACAAACAAGGAATAAATTGCTTTGCATATTCATTCGCCCTGAGGCCTCTAAACACATTTTAAAGTGTTAAAACATAAAAATATTTCAGGATTTTAAAAATTGGTCTGTATAAAATAGTCTAAATTATGAAATCCAATTATTATAAAACCTCTAAATTAGCTCTGATGCAATAGGGTTTCCTCAGAAGTTACATGGTAATAAACAAAATCCAGTAGGATTTTCACATTGTCCTAACAAATGCACCATGTTTCTTGAAGGCCCTAGAGTTCTAAACAGCATTATTAAAGTTGCCCTGGGAAACTCATTCAGGGAGGGTAGAAAAACAGAAATTTCAAACTTTTAGCTATCAGCACAATAGGAAATGCTATATACTGTATTTTAATGAATATCCAACCAATTTAGTGCACTTCAGTAGTGAACTAATCTATTATTTTATTGGTAAAGTTGTTGGTATCCCACTATATGCAATTTTATTAAAAGATCCTCAGTCTATGTTGGATTACTAATGCTACTTTGGGGACACAGCATATTTTACTTTACAGTTTTTGTGAGTGCATTTATACAGAGACTGGGTGATAGCACTAAAGACCTAATAAAGAAACATATGAGGATGACATTTGTATTACCAATCTGGAATTTGACAAGCAAAATGAGGGATAGTGTTCTTTTGGTTGGAATTGTGACCAACCTTAGTGGTGTCCGGCACATTTTCCCACATGCTTTTTGGAGACTCTTCTTTTTTGTTTAGCAAATTTTAGCTGGGCCTGGATGATGATCTTTGTAAGAAAGGGCTTAAATCTTGCAACTCTTATGCATCACCAAAATAACACCATCTACACAGTGAAGTGTGGTGTTGGCTTTTTTCAGCTTGAACTTGTTCCTTAGTCAAGATAGAGAGAATTATGAACAGTTCTAAATATCAGTCACTTTTGTCCCAAAACCTTCGGCCACCTGCTGGAAAGCTAAAAATGAAGAGGAATTTTACCTTTCAAATTGACAAGGAAAATATGTGGGGTCATCTGAAGAAGCCTATGGAGGAGGGCTCAGTGGGGTGCCACTTGCTTGTCCTCACCCTACATAGAAGCTTTCATTTTTTTATCCCTCACTGGAAACTATTGCGAAAGTAATCTAACAGTTATCTAAAATCTTTATGGGTCTTAAAATTCAATTTTAATAGGACAACTGGTTTTTACAATAGCTTAGTGGGTGAAATTCATAGTATTCACAAAAGTATAATTGGCCTTTTTTGAATATCAAATAAGAACTCCCCCTTGAGAGATACAGTCAATATTCATTACAGGTTTACGAACTCCCTAAATAATGGAAGTAAATACAAAGGAACCGGGTGGTTAATTGAGACCTGTAAAATATGTCATGAGATATATTCTAAACTAAAAATTATGGATAACTTCCCCTGTTTCTGAGTCCCAAGGCCAATGGTTTCTACTTATACAGATCCTGAAACCCCTACCTGGGTGTCAGGGAGAGGAAAAGTGAAAATAAGAGTTAGGGTAATAGGAGAAAAAGAGGAAGGGAAGGATGGCGAAAAAGGGGACAGGTCGCAAGCCATCTGTTAGTACAGCTTCGGAATGCAGTCACAAAGTCAATAATGTAAGATCCCAACCCATAGGTGTATGGTAATAAATCTAGGGCCTCCGGATGCGAATGCTCTCATGAGAATGGCTCTCATTTTTTCATTAGCAAGAAACCCTTCCTTTTTCTGTTTGGTCTTGGCCACTGTGGGGGCGGATGACCACCAGGCCTTCTCTTGTACCATCTTGGCAAATGTGAACAGGTAAGTCGGTAACTTGAAGCAGATGTAAACCCAAAACTAACCCTAAACAATAAAATCACATTTAACCTTTAATCCAGCAGATCAGTCTGTCCGTCGGGAGGTTTTTTCATTGGGTCCCGCATCGTCCTGGTATCCGTCTTTGGCGCAGAGGGAATGCCAGCCGCCATCTTCTCTTTTTTTCGGGGTTCTTCCTGCTTCACCCAATCTGGAACTACGCACAAGATTGGGTGACATAGATTGGGAAAAACTTTTTTTTTCTATTGATGAAAGGGCTCCTTCTGTGCATGCTGAGATGCTCGATTATGTGCAGAAGGAGCAGCCAAGAGCCTCCTGGGATGTGAGACGTAGGTATCCTGGGAGGTTCTGCACTCCCATTCATTCCCACTTCACTGTAAAAGTAACAATTGGCAACATATTTAGGCAATGCCATTTATTACAGGTAGTGCCCCAGTTAAGGACATCTGACACGACTCCTAGATACGAATGGGGCTTCCCGTTCCCTCCTGTGCAGGACAGAGGCTTGGAGGGGGCGGTTTGCATGACTTGCAGAAGAAAACTTTTGCTAAACACTGCTGAGACTGAGCTTCTCTGCAAGCTTTTGTAACTCTTTAATGAACAAGACAACTTGCAGCTGTTTCCTTTAGCATAATCAAGCAATGCTTGCTCCAGAAGTTAATGCATGTCTGGGCTCCATAAAGATTTTTTTTTTCTTTGTTTGTAATTAACTCGCAGTGAGGATTTTATATAGTAACTGACACCATGCTGCCTAAAAAGTTGAGACAAACAAACAACTGTCTTAACTGCATTTATAAAATAATGTACCTGTTCTGACTTACGTACAAATTCAACTTAGGAACAAACCTACAGTCCCTATCTCGTATGAAACCTGGGGCTTACTTGTTTTAAAAAAAGAGGCAACTATAGAGGAAAGGTCGAGTTCTGCACATGGAGCATGAGGAGCTGCATGCGCATCTTAACGTCAGGTGCGGCCAAGCAAGACGGCTGTAAATCTGAACCAAGAAAAGATGGCAGCATCTGTGAGGTAATGAGCACAGGTGAGTGTATTTAAAACACTGTAATCAGGCAGGTAAGATTATTTTATTGCAGAAGTGTCTGTCCCCTCTGCCCTATAGAACCTGTCAGTCACAATCTTTGTTTTTAGAGTTTTGTCCTGTTTATTACAGGACACGTGAGCTTTGGTCAATATTACTAGCAATGTAACCAATTATTGCTGTGGTGCTTTAATTCATCGACACACTTATTACTATTTCTGATATTTTGCCCGGACCCTAACGCCATGCAAGCAGCTAACCCCTAATTGTGCAAAGCTCATAAATCTGTGCTTGTCAGGCTGAGACTGTCACTTATTACCAGTAACAGCGTGAGAAAACTTCGAGCAGCGAATTGCTGTGAGCAATCAGGACAGCCCCTCGGAGGGACTGAAAGCACGTGGTGTTCGCGCACACATTATTGCCTTATACACGTAGCCGCCATTTTGTAAGACGTATTACAAAGCGCAACCCACAAGATGGCGACTGTGATCTGGTTAGGGACTCGTGAATACGTTGACCTGCATATTAAAATATTATTTTCCTACAACCAGAAAACTGCTTTGAATATACAGTTACACGTCAAACCTTACACCGGGCTTTATTTTAATTGGCACAACAATTCAAATATACCTTTTCCTGTTCGCAAACACGCCCTACGATCACATGGCATTCAGTGACCCAACCGGCAGCGTCTATTCTAATCCAACGAGCGTTGTCTTTTTCCGTGAATGGGCGGTGCAAGGAAGTTGATATAAGGGCTCAGTGGCGCGTACTTGTGCACAAATCGTGTACTGCTTTGGGTTGAAGTTAGTAGGACACGTAATGGGTAAGGAGCCGGCTTACTATGCCTTAATAGTAAATTATTGTTTGCACGAGGGTCCGGTGACATGACAATGGTTCCACATTGAAGTCGTGTCGTTTCCCTTGTGTATGTTGTAAAGGAACTGGTATATGCGTTTTTTTTTGGCCTTATTAAGCTGTTGTGTGTGATTTTGTGTTTTAAAATACACTTGTTACAACGAAACAGATACGTTTGTGTGTACGTACCGATTATAATGTCGGCTCTTCCAAACCACGCAGCGACCCTCAGCAATATACGGGAGAATTGTAATTCACATTTATATATAACGCCGCAGACTGCTCTCCTTTACAGCCGGAGTGTGCTTGGGCCTAGAGGGAGAAAGCCTGGAAAGCTTGGCGAGTGGGAGTGTTCATGTGTGACCTTTACCTGGAAGCTATAATGGCAGACTTCAGGGAGGGAAATGCAGCCGGTACATTGCTGGGAACAGGCGGTGTGTTGCAGCTTTGGTGGTGTGAATGTTGTGTTTGCTTTATTGGATACTGTACGTTGCATTGTTTAAATAGGCCCAGCTGCATGTATGTTTTTTTTTTTTTGGCCTAAGATGGGTAGTGAGGTGCATTATTTCCTTTGCTGTGATTTATTGAGCCCATACATGTAGTGTCTCCCCTATATATATTATTGGGGGGAGAAAGTGTGCTTTAGTACTGCCTGCTGTAAGATATTTAAGCATCCCTAAACTCACCATTTTTACTTTACAAAGAGAGGTAGACAACCTTTCTATATACAGTATAAATGTTTTTTGTGCAAAAAAAGGGGTGCAGCATCATCTCTTTCAAGAGGAACTAAACTAAAAACTGCCCCCCTCCCAAAAAAAAAGAAAATTACACACCCTCAATCTTGCAGGGGTGTCTTGCGTTGGGTCCCGCGTTGTCTGGGCGCAGGCATCTCCTTTTTTCCTGGTTCTTAATCCTACATCACCCAACCCAGGCCCGAGATCGGATGATGTAGGACGCATGTGTGAGATTGGCAAATTTTTTTCTGCACGAAAAGGCTCCTTCTGCGCATGCTGGGGTATGCTCAAGGGTTGCCTGACGTAGGTATCCCAGGAGGCTCTGCGGTACCATTCATTCTCAGTCACCTAGGCTATCGAGAATATGGGGCGGTGCTGCACCCTTTTTTTTTTTTTAAAAAGAGGTGTTGCACACAAAAAAAAAACAAATTTTCTCCCTTTTATGTAAAGTGAAATTTCTGAGTTTAGGTACGCTTTGTCTTGATTGCCATGGGAGCGCAGAGCTTCCGGGGATACCTACGTCACGCATCCTGAAAGGCCCTGGCTTCTTCTTCTGCACATGCCCTGATCTGGGGCATCTTTCCTCCTAGGGGAAAGGGATACTGATCTTGCACATGCTCGGTGAGATCGGCTCTTCCCACCTCACAGTGGCTACGTCACCTGATCACTTACCTGAGCAGTGCGAGATCGGGTGATGGATAAAGAATCCCGGAAGAGAAGACTAAAGATGGCAGCGCCAGGACGAAGAGGAATCCCAGGACAATGTGAGACTGGATTGTAAGAAGGACCAACGCTACCAAGGGATCTGCAGGATTAAAAGTAAACAATTTTTTTTCCCACCAAAAATGGTTCTTTAAAAACCTGTGCATCAAAAGGGAAGGTGCCTACCCCCAGGAATTTCTATTTACACTGCTTTTCTGAACAACCCTGTAGCTTTTTCTGAAAACCAATATTTTAGTGCCTGAGAACAGTCATGCTAGTCTCAGGTGAAAATCTGGAGTATGTATAGCAGTTTCCTGACGCCAGGGCGGATTGAGGAACGACCATTGTATATTTCCATAGAGGAGAGCACAGCAGGGTGCTCCTCACTTGTCCTTTCCTCTCCATGGAACACTGTGTACAACACTCGTTCGTTCACCTCTTGCTGGAACTGACCTTTGATGATCACAGTAATCTGTATGGTGTTTTCCAGAAAAGCTTATTAAAGCAGAAGTAAATTAAATTAAAAAACTCACTTACCTTTACTTCTGCAGATATGTCGATCTTTCTGGAAGGTCCCACGTCGTCCTGTAATCTGCCTTCGTCCTGGCGCCGCCATTGTTTTTCCTTTTCTTCCGCCTTCTGCCTACATCACCCAATCTCATTGCATATACATGCTATGTACATATACATACGTAGACCAGTTACAGGGCTCTTTACAAAATCCATAGTCTTGTCACTAGTTATCCTTCAAAGGGGCTCACAATCAAATGTCACTACCTCAGTCATCTGCCTATTGTGGTTTGTAAATGTTGGTGATGCTGCACATGCTGTTATATAGATGAGGGCTATTCTCATTTCCTAATTGTCAGTCTTCAATTGGCGAATGCATTGCCAGAAAACATAAGTGTGCTCCTAGCCATCCCCTGGCATTCAAAGTGAAAGCTCAGCTAACTTATCAACTGGTGGTACAGTAATTACTGTACAAATTGATGGGGCTTAGCTCCTTAAAAGAGTTTGTGTGCTTGGCTTCTTGTAAATATACCAAGCGGTCCTTGCACTCTTTAAGCATATGGCTTATAATGTGCCCACTTCCCCTGAAACGTGCATAGTGCAGCCAGGTCCTTGTCCTGTGCCGCAGGTTTGTAACCTTGGGTCATGGCATGCCGCAATGCATGTGTAGTAAACAAGTTTCTTGTTAGGGAGTTGTGGTGCAATTTTAATTGTACTTAAATACATACATGCTTTGGTAAGGTAAAGTTAGCTGATTTTTGTAAATCTTTGTTTCCACTTTTATCCATGTATTTGAAGGTATATGTAGTGGTATATCCTTTACTACATTCCGGGCAAAAAGTTTGTGAAAGGTGTCCATTTACTTACACAGTACTATACTCGGTAATGGCTACTCAAAAGCGAGATAAATTTGATATTTCATACTTTGAGTTCCTGTAGAAAGATTTTCACTATGTTGCAGTTGCTACATTGCAATTAATTACAATCTAGTTTTTTTGTAAGAATATGGCTGGGTGGTTTATTCCTTATTTGCATTTAGTCTCCATATAATTTATTCATATAGGATATGTGACCCCTGTATCCCAAGAGGTTGTGGGTTTTCCCCTCAGCCTTCACTATTGTGGTGGTATGGTGGTAACGATGAAAAAGTCCATGTTTTCCACTGGAATGTCAGTCTTCCTTACTGGTGTTGGCTGTCAACTGGAATCTATGAAAAATAAAACCTTTATTATACGTATGGAACCGACCATCTTGTGTGTGGCAAATTGCTGTGCTATTCAGTACCGAGCCCACAACCTTATTGCTCAAGCTCTACCCAGGCTCTCTAACCAATCAGCAAGTGTTGTCTTCTGTCATTGGTTGGTTGCTGGTGATGTCATAGATACAGATCAGGGAGCCTATTCAACTGCCATATCAGACCCCTGCACAGTATCATCTGTGGAGCCTGTTGTCACCCTAATCAATGTTATCATAATCTGTTATCACCCCCATGTGTGGAGCACATTGTATCCCTCTCCTGCGTTGTTCAGTGACCCCAATACCCCCTATTCAGGTGTGCAGTTTCCCTGCTGAGGTGATGAGTTGACAGTAGTTTTAAACCAGTCCTTTGATTAATCTTCCCTCAGAGCATTTTTTTTTACTATTTTGTGAATTTAGAAGCTTTAAACAAAAGTAAAATGCAGACAGATCAGTATAACTTAGGTTTACATCATCCATAAGCCCAAGCTGAAAGTGAGAGTTTAGGTGTGCTTTTAGTGCCCATTATGTTTGAGACAGGAGAGGTGGGGGAGCTCAAATTCCAACCAAAAAAAATCCCTTGCCCCTATCTGATGTAGTGACATACCTTTGCCTTGTCCATGTCAAATGTATACAAAACTTGTTTATAATGCTGAAAAGTTAACGTGTATGCACAATTTACAGATTTTTCACGGAAGCGGAAACGCAGTCGATGGAATGATGAAACCCCCGATCAGAAGACTATTATTCCTGGAATGCCAACAGTTATACCCCCAGGACTCAGCCGTGACCAAGAGAGAGCTTATATAGGTAATACTATGTTACCAATTTTACTAATGATCTTTTTTCAGCTTTTGAAAAGATTGTTGTTTGTTTTTCATTTTTTTGTAATTGTTTTCATGATAGACAGGCTTGTCCAACATGAAGTGGTTTGTGTCATCAAGATTGTTAGAGTATATAATTTGTATTTAATGCTTTGTTTTAGAATGCAGACATGTTAACAGTTAGGTTTATGCTAATGGAATTGTAATAATTAAAATATTTGTGATCCAGTTTAGGAAGATTTATAATTTCCTTTTAGAGCAACAGTGATCTTAATCTGTCCAACCAAATGCTAGTACGTCCTAAGGATTTCTATACATTTAGGCACACTTCATTTTTTTATTTTATTTTTTTTTTTTTTTGTATCAGTGGTATGTGTTTAGCCACACAGTACACTAACACAGCTGCTGGGACAGCAGTGGGAACTGTACACAAAGGGAAAATTTCTCAAAGACCAAAATGACCGCAATAAAAATTAAATTTGTTCTTAGGGTAATAGTGTGAATGTTTTCTAAAATTTCAGATGGCTTTGTTGGTATTATTTGGTGTCTGCTCGTAAGTGGAGCATTCAATAGTGAACCTGCCCCCTTGGTGTACCACCTTTGTGTTTTTTTTAATTGGGTTTATAAAGTTGTCTGTGGGGATTAAGTATCCCTACTTAACCGATTTGTCTCCCGTAGAAAAAGTGATAGGAAATAAAATAGGTGTTGAGGTGGCGAACTAAAAAGATTCCACTGGGGTGACTGAATACTACTTTCTATATTTCCAGAAAAGTAATCGAATGAAAACGTGAGGCAAAGTAGAAGGGGTTTAACCATTTCCTAATCTTCAAATACACTTTAAAGCAGACCTAAACTCAAATGTTTACTTTACATTGATGGGTAGAAAAACCTTTATATATATATATATATATATATATATATATATATATATATATATATATATATATATATATATATTTATTAGTGATGCACTTCCCCTTTCTGTATCGATCGCCTCGGCAATCAAGACTGAATGAGAGTGCAGAGCCTCCTGAGTGCTTACGCCATGCATCCTGGGAGGCTGTGGCTTCTCCTTCTGAGCAGAAGGGGCATTTTCCTTCACTGGGGTAAAGGGTGCCGATCAGAGAATTTTTTCCCCCCTTATACAGCAGGCTATGTCACCCAATCTTGCGCCTGTGCAGTGCGAGATCAGGTGACATACCCAAAAGAATGCCCAAGATGTTGGTGCCCGGTAATTTTTTTGTCTCAGGATAATGAAGAATTCAAGGACGCCGTGGGACCTGATCGAATAAAGCTCTGGTGATTAAGGGATCTGTGAGTGATTTTTTTTTTTTTTTTTTTTTAATATATATATATTTATCAGTTTAGTTTTGCTTTAGCAGTGTAGTGTGGAGATCTGCACACTTTGTGAACTTCTCCAGGTTGCACATATGCAACCTGATAAAGATACTGGCTGACTAAAGATGTTCAAAGTGGCAGTGACAAGTAGTGTTCATGACTCCAATTTTAGGCTAAATTTCATCCCTTTTTAAATTCTTCAAATTTTCCCTTTGGGTTGACAGTTCAAACTATTAAAAAAAAAAAAAAGACTGTTGTACTTTTTGACTCATGTATGCAGATACAATGTTACAAAGAATTTAGTGTTATGATTTGGAATGCTTTTTACATTTAATGTATTTCTGTCTTAGTCTATTATAAATTATTCAGTATAGTTTTTTTCTAGGTTAGGGCAATGGATACTTTTTATTCATTGCATGTTCAAGAGAAACCTTTAGGGGCTCTATTCAGACCTATGCATTGAGGTAAAATGTGTCTTTTCCCATGTGTTGCTGTAACACTCTACACTTTGTGTGCTGTGGTGCAGATAATTTAGAATGGCACTCCAAGGCAGTACAGTAATAGGTCCTACCAAACCAATGCTAATGTGCATTGTGGTGCACTGCCTAAATTAAATGTTGTGGGTCTAGTTTTCTTTTTATTGTGTTGGAAGTTAATTCTTCTCAATACAGCTGAAACTCTGGTTGTGTTTGTATTTGTTCACGCACCTGTTAGAGAAACCAGTGAAAAAAACTAAAATGCATCATTTTGTAAATGCAGCTTAAAACTGCCAGTTAGCTGATTTTGCCACAAAGACATGTATTACAAAAGTCACTTGTTACCTTTGCATAGAGCGACTTGTTTTTCTTTATATTTTTATATTTTTCTGAGCCATTTAATAGAAGTTGGGGAAAATAGTAAAAGAAGGCGGTAGAGGGGTAGCCATTATCACTGTTGGAATGTAAATCAGTCTCATTTAAACTAGTTTATTCTTTTTTTGTTTGTCTGAAATGGTGAAAGTATTCGTCTTTCATCATCTAATTATATATATATATATAGCTACCTTGTCAATGTGTAGATGTTTTAACTTTTAACAACTGATTTTAGTTTTTAGAAAGTATTTGGTGTTTGTCTGCATTTTATCTCTGCTAACCACTTCTAGGCTTTAAACTCTGTTGGTTAGCTTGGCCCAGTAAAGCATCCAAACAGGTTGAAATATTTGCATTTTTCCATTTTTACTAGCTTTACCATATTCTGCCCTGGATATAACTGTTTGAACAATATTGTGGGTTAATTTTTCTCCTCTTTTTGGGTTTGTAACAATTTTCTCCCATTCCTTTTTTGTTTTCTAACCTGCTTTCTTCCAGTTCAACTGCAAATTGAGGATCTGACTCGCAAGCTTCGCACAGGAGACCTGGGAATACCCCCTAACCCAGAAGACAGGTTGGGAAACCCCCTCGCTTTGTAGCACATGACAGTAACAGTTTCATCTTCTCTTGGACTCATTAATGTCTTATTAAATATGTAGAGTTTGACATCTGGGGAAGATTTTGATAATCTTTTCACTTAGTGGAATTATCTTGTGCTTTCAAACAACTTGCAATTTTGCAAAAGGTTAATAAGTTTATATAACATTTTTACTTTTAAAGGTAGATAAGTTATCTGCACAAGCCCTTCGTGAGCCTTAGATTGGTGAGGTTCTTCCAGTTAAACCCGTTATCCGATTGATTAGTGCTGTTACATTTCAATAAGGGCAACGATGATTGATGCTGCTTAACTGATCTGGTGTCATGGTGTCTTTGGAGCTGCCTGACAGCATGGTGGAAAGACCACTATGGCTTTCTGGTAGATAGTCCTCTAAAGATTGAAAGGGTGTCGGGGTATGTGAATAAGTTTTCCACTTGTGAAATCTTTTGAAATAGACAGTCTACTGCATAGCATTACACAAGTGGTTTATACCTCATCTTAGTCTCGCTACTAGAGCCAAGCCATTCCGACCTTTCCTGCTGCAGCTGTACATATACCTAGAAATTTAAACAAAGGGATATTGGTAGAAGAAAGATCAGCTAAAAAATTCAGCAGATGGTTTAGCTTACCTTGATTTGCCTAATTACCAAAATGGCATTTTGTGGTCTTCTGGCCTTTAGCTGACACTAAGTTTTTACTTTGTTACTAGACAGCCTATTTGCTTGAATATATATTGATGTAACATGGTAGCTTTGTAATTAGCTTATTGATTTGATATTTTGTCAAAACATTAAGCTTTTCTTTTTTTATTTTAAATGGAAGTATTTGTATTTATGTATTTGCGCTTCATTAGTTTTATCTCTTAATGTGGTTTGTGAAAACAAGTCTTGATTAGTTGTGCTGTGCAGATATTTGGACTTGTATGATTAACTTTGAGTTGATTCAGAGATCTGTAAAGGGTTTATGAAACATGATTTTATCAAGTTGTTTTACTTCTAGTATTTAGACTTAAGGCAGTGCTCAATCCAGAATTTTTTTAAGCTGTAACCATTCAAAAACAGCCAGGTGGTTGTTGAAAAGTGCCGGGTGGTGCGCCCAGCTAAAAGGGGCTGGGGAGAACACTGGTTAAGTACACTGCATACTCTAAACTTTCAAGCCTGTAAAATTTCTTCTTTAAAAAGGTGTGTTTAGTTTTTGTTTTGTTTTGTTTTTTTTTTTTTTTATACACAGAAAAGTAAACCAGTATTTTATGGCTCTGAATTTCAGAGTATGTCTATTTCATTTCTAATCCATTACAGGGAGCATCCCAACCCCCCCATCATCTTGAGCCACAATGTGCAAAGATAGCACAATTGTTACGAGTTTACAATATATTTGACAAAATCAACGGTCACGTTTGAGATAACAAACTTTCAGTAATAGTTTGCGGAACAATAAAAATCACATATTAGAAGTTCATTATATCATGAAACAAAATACTATCTGTTTAAGATAGTCAGAGAACAGAAAAGAGGATAAATACCTCTACGTGGTTAGTATATTTTAATGTATGCTTTTCTGATTTTCACGTCTTTTAACCACTGTTTGGGGCATAGGAAAATTTCCACTAAGTGATGTTTGGTTTCTCCAAAACTTGAGTCATCTTTACAGTTTAAGTATTTTCTTTACCAGACTGCAATATTGATGTTAAAACTGTTTTAATTGTGCTGTCCTTTAATTTTAAAGCTAGCCATTTATATATTCTAATTTCAAATATCAATAAGGCTTATATACAGCTGTGTGATAAAAGCTTGTTACCTTAAAAAAATGTTCTGGGTTTTCTGCATTAATGTAACTGATCTTCATCCTAATGACTTTGCATCTGTGTAAAATAACGTTGGGTCCGGACCCTTCTATTCCTGACCCGCCAATATTCGTGCACCTTGAATCATGTATTCTAGCTCTTCATATGTCCGGGTCTCAGCACAGGGTGTTTAGCAAGGTTGTTGTCCCAGTCCAAACTCCTTTATGACTATGGAGCATCCTCTTTTTAGGCTATCTTGGTTACCTTTTGTAGAAGATTTTTCTGACAACTAAGGAGTCTCACTCTAGCAGGGGTTTTTCTCTACCTCAGAAAATGTTACAACCTAGGGAGCTACATAAAAGTACTGTTGATGGTGCCATACAAAGTAATACTATTTACCCAGTTTTGCACAGTGGTCTGGTTGGGGTTTTGTGTACAGTTGTCCCTGATGTGATGGAACTCCTCCATCTTTCACTTCCTCATCCAGGCCTTATGTTGAAAGGTAAGAACAATATACCAAAACCTTTTGGGCTGGAATAGTGTTGGGCATCTTGTGTATACAAAGTGGTAATAGCCCAAAGAGCTTCCAAAATCTAAACAATTTTCCCGCCCCTCTTTCACTGGGCTTTATTACTGTCCAGTCACCTGGTTAGCATTCAGTCAAACTACACACCCAGAGATGACTTGTGTAACTTCCCGAATTGGTCAGGGAGGTACAACTGGTACACAGTATCGCCTCCCCAAAATGGGAAATGGTAAGCAGGCTTTCTAGGTTGTCTGGGTCTGAATTATTGAGTTATCCATTCAATTGCATTTCAGATCCTAATTGGACAACAGGTCCAAGTTTTGGACCTCATGGCAAGCTGGTTTTAAAAATTAGCTCAACAGCTTTGTGTTGCCTGGGCTTCATGTTCTTATTCTTGAGGCTTCAGATAAACTAGTGTCATTTGGGAATTAGTATTCTGATTTATGCATCTCCTCTCGTAAAACCTGTTGCTTTAGTCGGTCATTTTGGTATTCTGAAACTGGATCAGGATGGTTTTGTAAACTGATCCCTTGGCTTTAGCCAAATATGTTAGATCTGCTGCCATGCTTCTAGATTGCAAGCTTTAATGAAATTGTGTTAATGCCCAGGTGCTGAGATTGAAGAATAAGGGTTTGTTTTTCCTGCTATGCTCTCAATAATCATACTTTTTAACTTGAAGCTTGCATGTGCCAATGATTATTTTTTGTTAAGCTGTCCCCCTCCACATAACCACATCTGCTTTATATCCGTGTACTGTTTTACACTAAATCGAACTTTTAATATTATGTGTTAACTTTGACCATTATTTTAAAGGCCACTGGGTAATCATTCTATGACTTGGATCTTTGTCTAGGAAGTCACTCTTATATACATACTCCTGCTCCATACTAGGTAAATAAACCTGGTTTTCCCAGTACAAAAATATATTAACGCTCACTTCAGATCAGCTTACATATGTAGTCCAGACACTGGCCTTGTCAAGAGCAATATCCATTTAAAAAAAAAAACGCATAGACAATCGCAAAGATTCCTTTGTTCTATCTCAAGGGGTCCGCAAACTTTTTTGGCCATTTCAGGGGTAGGCAGGAGCATACTAGGCTGGACTCTCTCTCTGGAGTCCTGCCCTAATGGCTCTGCCCCTCCAGGAATGCCTCAATGCATACGGAGGAGAGGGACTGTTCCCTATTTACCTCGGCGGCGGAAGTGTTAACGCCGGCCCTGTTAAATAGGGAAGGAAGCCACAACACGGAGGCTCGAGCTGCGTGTGGCTCCGGCAGTTTGTTCCAGTTTCGCTGCGGGTTGCTGGCTGGGATTAGGCCGAATCGGCCAGGAGGCAGTAGGCCGGAACAAACTTCTGGCTAGGCCATATCTGGCATCAAGGCCGAAGTTTGCTGACCTCTGTTCTAACTGTATTAAATGAATGGAGCTAGCTTAGACATCATTTTCTAATGTAGCAATTGTTGGCTAGGTTGGTCAATAGACATGTTATTTCTCAGTATTTTTAGATGAAAATCAGCTCGCATTTTAAAATCTTCATGCAGAAATCCAGAAGGTTGCGAAGGGTTCAGGCATTTTTGTTTACAACTGTATCAGTCTTGTACTATCTTGGTTTATTGTTTAATGCTTGAATGAATTTACAGGTGTTTTGTTTGCAAAGTGAAATAATATATGCTTGGTTTTATCCAGCACTTTAACTGGGGATTACTGTGGTTTTGGTAAAAAAAAAAAAAAAAAAAAAACACTATGGTACATAAACATGTCTGCTCTAGTAAACAAATATTGTTTACTAGTACGCTTAACCTTGGCATATATCTTCTGCAGAATGCAAGGATTCTTACATGCAGACCAGCCTAAATATCTCATTGAAATTATTTTTTTTTTTAACTAAAAACAGAAAATGTGTAAAAGGTGTATAAGACTGGATGGGGTTTAGGCTTTTTATTTTGGGTTATTGCTCAAACTGGGTTGTAGTTGATTAAATATAAGAATATTTAAATACTGAACTAATAAATGCATTTGCTAACCCATGCTTTTTAGCCTAGGAACTAGAACTTCTTACTGATGCCGAGCCTTGAGATTTATTCCTAATTAGAAGATGCCTTTGGTTGAAAAAATCCATTTCTTAGGCTTGGTGCTAGAAAAACACACTTATAGAGAAATAGACAAGTAACCTTTTAGATAGCAGCAGTTCTACCAGACTTTGCCGTTTTGCACTAAAGAAAAAAAATATGGTAGTGTATCCTATTTTAATTTACCAATCTTAGATCGATAAATTGAAGTTGACTTCTAATTTAGCGATTAAATTCACCCCAGATTATCAATTAGGTAAATTATAGTATCCAATTCTGCCTGTAAAAACTTCAGTCTGCTGCTTTAGGTAAGTGTTAAAATATATACATATTTTTCTCTTGGCTCTGCATTAGTAACAGTACACCTATTTTTTTTTACAGCTTTTTCAGTTACATGTCAGTTAGATTGAATGGTGCAGTAAAACATGTCTTTGTTGATAAAGGAAAATATATATAAGTTGTGGGATTTTGCACATAATCAAAGTGTTCTGTATATCCTTGTTACTGGCCCTATTTAATGTAGGGTTAAAGGTTTAATTTTGGTCCTAAATGTGATACACCATTTATCACTGTAATATTTAGCAGTAGCCTACAACTGAAATTCTTAACCAATAACTGCTTTCTTTTCAATGAATCTTCTCTTTTGAGTGTCTTATGCAGCCTTTCTATTTCTGTTTGTGTCTATAAAGGCACAGCATTATGCGGAATACCCTAAATCGGCTTGTTTATTTACAAAACTTTACCCTGTTCTCTGCTCAGTTTGTGTTATGCCTAAAAAGCAGTTATTAGCAAGGTTAACCTTTTTTCATTTTTTAACGGTTAACAGCTTTTGTACTTTTGTGACACAGGATATAGAACTATTGTAGCCCACATAAATGAGATGTGTGAGCAAAACTGTGTAATGCTAATGATTTTTTTTCTTTGAAACAGCCCTCTAATTTGAATACTTGGCAGATTTAATTACATTTCACAGAATTAACCTGCTGACTTTTCTCTCTAGTAGCTCATCTTTTTGCCCCAGTGCATCACCCTTACAGTATTTATTAGATGGGCCCAGCACAGAAGCTAGAATGCTCTCTGCAGACCAGAACATTAAATAATTTTATAAACTATATTAGTTTTTCAATTTAAACTGGACCTAACATCACATACGCAACATGTGTTTAAGTGTGTCTTTGCCTTTACCTGCATCTTTACACACATTCAGAGTTTCTTCTTCCTAGTCAGCTTACAACTGACATAAGTGTCAACCTATCACATACTATAACTCCCTAATTTCCTATTGAGAAGAGTCCTTCGGCATGAGCCATGACTGGGGTGTTTGAGATAATACTGGGGTGGTGAAAAGTTAGAAAATGGCAAGATCCACAGTTTTACTTTTATTTTTTATAGTTGCCATGTTATTTTTATCAACTCATGCTGAAAAAGGTGCCGCTGGTGGTAAAAACCTAATGGTGCAAATTAGCCACTGTGTGCAATATACTGTACATATCATTCTAAGCCTATTTTTAGAGCTTAGTTCTGCTTTATGGTCTTTTATTTTAATTGCATTCATTGTGTTCTGCAGCAGGAGCTTAAAATAGAAACATGGGGAAAGTCACTGTATTCTAGTCATTTAGTAAAAAAAAAGTCTGCCATTGCTGCAAACTTTGTATTATGCAGGTCACTTATAAACTTTCATACGTATATTCCATACTGCTATTGAGAAAATTAAATCATGGTCCTAAATTTTTTTTTGCCAAACTCAATAAGAGCCCCTTCAGGGTTTTGTATATGGTTTGTACGTTTTTCTCAGAAAACCTTGAGGGGTGACTCACCCAGCAGAAAAGTGTGGAGGCTGATTTTAGTAGTTGGTTAGAAAAATTACCTTTTTTGAGTTTGAGTTTTTTACAGGCTGGAAGCTAGATAATGTTTCCAGTCACTATTTATGCATGTTTTCTTTTTGACACCTTTCATTCTCCCTCCATATAGATCGCCATCTCCTGAACCCATTTATAATAGTGAGGGGAAACGTCTTAACACGCGTGAGTTCAGGACTCGAAAGAAATTGGAAGAGGAACGTCACAACCTAATTACAGAAATGGTGGGGTTGAACCCAGACTTTAAGCCACCTGCAGACTACAAGTGAGTACAAGTACAAGTGAGTTGGTCCAATTGTACCATTTTTGGTGCATTTTGTAGGTGTAACAGTTACTTTAATTCTAGCATCAGTATAGGTGCATAGCTAATAAGGTAGTGTTCGTGTTCACCCTCACAACTTGGATACAGGTATGCACAAGAGTTATATTGTACTGCAAATTAAGTGTGAAGAAGATTTTTGCAAATGACTTAGATGTTACCTTATGTTTACTTTTTGGACATTATGCATTTATGTATGTGTGCCTTTAGATTGCTATATACCAATCTTTACATTGTTACCTTTAAATAAACTGCTTCCCTTTACCTTTTGTTTCATATGTTGAATCTCTAATTGTATTCATCTTTAGTTTATCAGTTCTACTCTTTGTTTTCAAGGCCACCTGCTACGCGAGTCAGTGACAAAGTTATGATACCCCAGGATGAGTATCCAGCAATTAACTTTGTTGGTTTGCTGATTGGTCCAAGGTATAAGAGTAGCTTCAGTTTTTAATTTATTATTTTCTCTTAGTACCTTTTTTTTTACTTTTTTTTTATTTATTTAGAGGAAATACGCTCAAAAACATTGAGAAGGAATGTAATGCTAAAATTATGATCCGAGGTAAAGGATCAGTAAAAGAGGGAAAGGTGGCACGCAAGGATGGGCAAACTCTTCCTGGAGAGGATGAACCACTTCATGCCTTGGTGACAGCCAATACTATGGAAAATGTCAAAAAAGCTGTGGATCAGGTAAGCAATTTTAATTTTAAATATGTAAGAGGTATTTAGAGAAATTTAAAAACCAAAGTTAGTTATAAACCTTACAGAATATACAGTTCATCTTTTTGGAAATAGGGCCAATCTTGCCACGTTTCTCTATATATGAATTTTACTTTAATTTTTACTTGAAGGATCATTCCTATTGTCACTTTTTTCCAGATTCGAAATATTCTCAAACAAGGTATAGAGACTCCAGAGGATCAGAATGACCTTCGGAAGATGCAGTTGCGTGAGTTGGCACGGCTAAATGGTACTCTCCGGGAAGATGACAACAGGTAAGCAGTGTTCTCTCCAGAAAAGACTGGGGTGGTCAAAAGTGGGTGGGGCAACATATGACAAATTTAGTGTTCCCAGTTGTAAACCCTATAACTGTCAGCTTTCGACCAACCCCCCCCCCCATACTTTATTTCAACCCTGTGATGCCCATCTCTTTAGTGTATCCCGTTTTTCCACCATCTTGTTTTTTCCCCCTGACAGTAGACATTAAACTACTATTCGTTACAATGTTAACCACTTTTTGCAAAATTTTAGAGCAGTGAAACCTCTAATGTGAAGCAAACTGTAGGCAATTTTCAGAATTGCAGTGAGGTGTGGTGGGTTACTGCGGCCTCACATCAGTGAACCACTGCTTCAAGGTAAACCCTTTATGTAGCGTCTACCTGCAGCAGCCAAGTAGCAAATGAATGAGGACTGACAGCTCCTTCTGTTGGGTACTCTGTAAGATACCTTTTAACAATGTATGCTTTTAGCTTTGCAGTTAATCATAGCAATTCATTTATTTACAGGATATTGCGGCCCTGGCAAAGTACTGAGACACGTACCATTACAAACACCACCCTATGTACAAAGTGTGGAGGAGCTGGTCATATTGCTTCTGACTGCAAGTTTACAAGGTAGGTTCTTGGAACCATTTTAAAGGCTAAAGGTACTCAGTTATGTAAAGTTGGTTTTTCGCCTTTTAAGATAGCGCAGGCGGTTTTAGCACTCCTTGAGAATTGTTTGCCAACTGAATGAAAGTTAAATTTAGCTGGTTCTGAACCTTTTCAAGGAGCATTATTATACAAGTGCCACATGTCACTGACCCACTGGAATTGGCCCTGGGTATAGTTTAGTATCTTCCCTCTAAAAGTCTGTTCATTACCGTTCTGTAGCAAAACATTGTCTTATGAGCTGTGTAATAACTGTTCATTATGGCAGCTCTTTGTTAAAGATGATCTTAATATGAGTGGCTACAAAACTTGCTTTTTTAAAGCTCCTAAAATGGGAATATATTCTGCATTTTTGAGCTTCTGGTGCTGTTCTCCAGCCGGGAATATGGCTAAGATATTTTTTGTGTTAGAAAAACTCAACTACTCATAATGAGATCCAGCTGGGTGGGTATCATTTTACAGCTGTATGCAAGTTTTATTAGCTTTCAGAAAGTTATTTACCCTTAAACTGTTGCTTTTTTTTTTTTGTAGTGTTCAGGTGCGGCCTGGAGAGCCTCAGTCAGCCCAAGATAAGGCAAGGATGGATAAAGAATATCTTTCCCTCATGGCGGAACTGGGTGAAGCTCCAGTGGCTTCCTCTCTAGGAGCCACAAATACTCCATCCCACAATCCCATTCAAGGAGGCCCAAGACCAACTAACCTTGCAGGGGGCCAACCACCTCTGGTATAATGCAAAAAATGTTTTTCTTTTGTTAGACCACTAGGGAATAGAACTTTATTATTAGATTAAGAATGTATAAAATAGAAAATTTCTGTTGGGTTCAGCTGAACAGTAATTGGAAAGAAGAGAAGTTGGATCTCCAGGTGTGTGGAATGTTTTAATATATATTTTAAAATTGCTTTTTTAAAGAATTTACCTTTAGAGAAATTAGGCAATTTTTATTTTAAAGGCAAAATACATTGCTAAGCACATATTATACATAAATGTTACTTCAATCCCAGCCAAGCGCCAGTTGAGCAGACTAGTACCCACTGTTCAACAGTCTGGGGACAGTAGCTCTTTGTGCAATTCTTTTTAGAGGAAGAAGCAAATCCCCTAAAATATTAAGCTTTGTTGAGTCTTGCTATTTCTGGGTAATACTATTTGCTACAACTGTGTAGGTTGGTTAGAGGAGACATTAACCCCCCCTAGCGGTAATCCCGAGTGTGACTCGGGGTGGCTTTTATTTGCAAAAAGCAGTAATCCTGAGTCACACTCGGGGTAACTTTAAAAGCCCCCCTTACCTTTGCCCCGCGCTCCAGCAGCGATCTGATGGTCCTGCTGTGATGCCGGGGCGCCGGTCCGTCGGAGGCTGTGGCCGGGCGGGAAATTTAAAAGCAGATTACAGAGTAATCTGCTTTTAAATTCCACCCGGGTCCTGGCCACGCCGCTGCTCGCATCAGCAGTGAGATGCGAAGCACAATGCAGGACTTCTGCATTGTGCTTCCCATCTCACTGTAGATGCAAGCAGCAATGAGAAATTCTGGGGGTTATGCCAGCTGACAAGAGCATCAGGGTGAGGCTGGCGGGACCTCCCACTCGCATCACCTGGGAGGATGTGACATCTTCCGGGTGATGTGAGTGGTGATGTATTGGAGGGTGTGGCCGGGCGGGAAATTTAAAAACCAGATTACAATGTAATCTGCTTTTAATAGGTTTTACATTAAAAAAAACACCACACAACATGAAATAAAAATAAAAGTACATTTTTAACTTTATATTTTTTTTTAAGATTACATGGTTGTCTTTTATTTCATTATTAAAAATTATTATTTATAATTATGTATTATATTATAATTTATGATTATAATATAATAAATATAATTATCATAGTGTACTAATTTATAATATTTTTACAAACAGAATCGTCCTCCGTGGATGGCCACAGATAGGCCTTTTCCAGCTTTGCATGGTGCTCCTCACTCCTTTCCTGCTCCTATGGGAGGGGCAGGAAATGGTCCACCCATGCAGCCAAGTCCTAGTGCCCCTCACCCCCACTGGATGCAACCACATCCTGGGACCCATCCACCTGGGCCTCATCCCATGGGTAAGTTCCTGGATAGTTGATACATTTATGGTTTTATCAATTTAGAGTTACACTAATTTACCTTATTACAGGTCTCATGCACTCTCACCCTATGAGTCTAATGCCGCCTCCTCCACCCCCACCACCTACTGGGCCAGCACCTCCTCCACCGCCACCATCAGGCCCCACTTTGCCACCTTGGCAGCAGCAACCAACAGCTGCCCCTCCACAGCCTGCAGCACCCCTACCTTGGCAGCAAAGTGAGTATGAACTATTACATTTGTGTTTTTACTCTACCTGTTGTACCCATCCAGAAAATGTGGTGTTTATCTTAACTTTGATATTTTGCTTTTCATTTTAGCTTCACAAACTACATCTGCCTCTGCCTCACTTCCTCCTTGGCAGCAACAAGGAGGAGCCACTGCTCAGTCGGGCACAACCATCCAGACAAGTGCTTCTTTGGTGCCTCCTCCTCCAGGTGTTCAGCCACCACTTCCACCTAGTGCTCCACCACCTCCGCCACCACCTCCTCCAGGAACATCTGGCCTTTTGTATGCCCCACCACCACCACCTCCACCTCCAATAGATCCTTCTAACTTTGTAACAATGATGGGTATGGGTGTTCCAGGTATACCTCCATTTTCTATGCCCCCTGCTCCTCCACCACCACCTCCCCAAAATTAAGCCTGACATATATTAAATTCTTGATTAAGTTGACCTCTGCCTAGTTTCTTTATAAACACATCTCTTCCGCGGAAGTTAAGTCCTCCCAGTGCTCAGAAAATGAAAATATAATACCCGTTCATATATTACAAAGCCTGTGCTCTTTCTGTGTTTTCAGACTTGTAATATAGGTTAAATGATGCTTAGTAATCATGTGCTTGATGTCTCTGGCTTTTGAGACTGTCACCTTTTAGACCTCTGGAGATTTTTTTTTTCCACATAAATGCTTTTTTGTGTTTCCGTCTCATAAAATTGCAATGCATGTCTAAGAATCCCAATTAGTTATGCTACTAATCAGTGTCAAAATATAATATCATTTCGGATGCAAGTGTGAGCATAACTCAAAAGCCCCTTATTACTACACAAGTGGAATTACGTCTTTCACTGTAGTTTGTGTGAATTTCTGTGGCAGCCCTTCTGATTTACATAAAATGTTTGCAAATGATTTAGGCTTTTATCACTTGCTGCTTTTTCGTTTAATCCTCATTTTTTCCCATTTGCCAGTAGACCATTTCTAGTATTTTTCTCGGCTACCTGGCAAATATTCATGGACACATTTGATGAGTCCTATTTATTGTGACTTTTGGAAAGGTTCAAAAATTGTGAAAAGAAGCAGTTGGCACATTTGGCTAAAGAGCCTGATATTTGCAATCTTACCTTTTTTTACCTGAATATTCTGTTTAAAAAAAGTACATTAAAATATTTGTTTTTTTATATGAAAGTGTCACATTAGTTATTTTAATGTTTGTAATTTTACTGTATTGTATTGGTTTTTAAATATTAAAATATATCAGGGTTTCATTGCTGGAATATTGCTTGTGCTATGCACATAGGGAAGTCTGTAGGAGCTGGTCTAATGCATGCATAAACACCCAGTGTAAGATGAATATAGCTGTAGGTTTGTGTAGCACTAGATTGACGTCTCATGGAGGTATAACATAGGTGTATAGAGCTTTAAGTCATCTTTAGCATAAAATTTGAAAGGGGGCTGTTGTGCTTGTCCATGAAAAGGTCAAAAAATACAGAGAGCTAGTTTGCAAAGTTCAATGACACCTAACCCTTCTCTTTAATTTGATTATTTTGGCCCTTTCCCCAATATTCGAGAGGTAAATAATAAAGACAGAAAGCTGGGATTTAACAGCTACTTATAAAACATATATTTCAAAAATGACATAAACATAAAGAAGCACAATGGCATATTGCATCTCAGCATGTTAAATTCAGCATGGGTAGGTCATTCCCGGTTAGAATTTCCTGGTGCCTGATGACTATACAGAAACTACATTTGTTCCATATAGATAGTTTGTCTACAATTTGTTCTAACATGCCTGCACCATTATTTTTTAAGACCTTACTGGGTGAGAAACAATGGTGAAACACCAGAACTTGGATCAAACTTGGAGAGTTCGAAGCTTTGATTTATATTGAACTCTAAGGTGTGGGTGGTTTTTGCTGTATTTTGGTTCTGTTTTTCTAATGCCAGTCTTGGGTATTTTTGGTTATACTTATGTGTTTACATAACACAGGTAATCTGGTAACACAAAACTTTTGTGAAAAAAATCTTGATCTGTCCACAAACTGAACCCAGTGAGTCCCACGCTTGCTCAGTTTCCCTCTTTTTTTTCCGTTGCTCACAGTTCCATTCAGTGCTGATCTCATTGGCCATGTGTGAGATTGAACACTTTTGTTTACATTAAATGAAAGACCCTGATACTTTCCCGATGTCGGGTATGCACAGAAGGAGCAGCCCACAGCCACCTGGGATATGTGACACAAATACCCCAGGAGGCTGCGAATTTACCCTGCAGTCTACCACCATGGCAATAAAGACTTAAGGGAGGGGTCCTCCCCAAAAACTTTATAAAAAGTATTTTTTTTGTCACCCTTTATATAATAAAATGTAGTTATGTTTTAGGAGCATTGTGCATGTGATTAACAGATGGGGACAGGAAAGCAAGTCCCCCCATTATTGCCCATATTCTATGAACAAAGCAAAAACTGTGAAATTTATCCTCCCGCAGTGTGATAGCTGTGTGTGTAAAGGTTGATTGTCATATTCTGGAGCCTAACAACTCAGTGTTCAATCCTTTAGATCTCCTAAATTGTTGGTTGTAATTACTTTAAATTTTTAGGGTACACAGGGGACCCTCATAGTTACTAATAACGAACATTTCTTTTTTAAATTTCAAGAATTTCAAAATTATGGGGATCACGATTTTAAAAACTTGTGGAAATTGAACATTTGGGTAGCTGTTTCATAAGAAAGTGCACCCAGCAGCCCAAAATTGAAAATGCAAATTAAGACCACCCTGGGTCCACTTACATAGCAAGAAGCATTAAGGTGGGGCACCCTAAATATTGTACCTACCTTTCACCAAACTATAATTGTAATACTAAGCTACCCTTTCTGCTTGGTATTTGAACCCTAATTTACTTGGAATAGGGAGGTGCCGGAAACTGAAAATGTAGGTGCAAGTGGGTAACACATGTATAAACCCCCCCTAAAATTTAATTAGCATGGCATCATTAGAACATAAAAACCTTTGCCCATCTAACTGTCCGCTTCCCTTGTGGCTAACACCCCCAAACTTTCATCACTGTAGCATCATTACATAAACTCTGCCCATCAAAACATGCATGAATGTACCTGAACCCCAATTTTGTTTGGATGGGCAGAGTTTTTTATGTTCTAATGATGCCATTGTGACAAAACAGACATTTTTTGTTTCCTTCACCTCCCCGTTTCAGAGAAATTGGGGTTTAAGTTTTAGAAGTTGGCAGTAATGTGTAACAGGGCAGTGCTTTTGCCATGGTAATGAAATTTTAGGGGGGAGGTAGCCAAAGGTGTCCCCCCCCCCCCCCCCGAACGAGTTTCAAGTTGTTATGACATACAGTTTAGGAGATATGGATGAGCTGTGAGGCTAAGGAATGACATGCAGCATTTACACACAGACTGCCCTGATGATGTCATTATACATGCCCACTGGGTGCTTACATGATGTGTGTTTTTTTTCTCTTTCAGAAGACTAGGCATAGCTATGAGATAGGGGAGGGACAGCCTGTGGGACAGCCTAAACGCATCCTAGCTGTGCTGTCCTCTCTCCACCCGGCTCTAATCAGCAATCGGCTCAGACGGAGCAAGCAGCCTCTCTATTGGCTGTTCACAGCTGCTGACAAGGGCCGGGCCAAAATCTGTGAACTAAATGATGACAATAGTACAAACAATATGCACAAATAAACTTAACAAATCTAATAAAATTTGCATTAAATATAAATACAACAGGGACATTTATTATGAAAATGTGTTCAGCCATAAAATGTTTGGCCCTTCCTGGTTCCCGTTATGAAAATTTTCTGACTATACACCAAGCTATATCTACTCTTTAATATTGGTAATGTGTTCCTCCATTAGCATTACTGTCATATAAAATTACATTCTGGATTTCAGGGATACTCTAGCATCTGGATGACATCACATAAGTTATACTGCAGGCTATAGTGTACATTTTCAACTCTGTCACACTTGACCTAAAACCTTTTTACTCATGTTTTACCTTTTGTAGAGACCCAATCTCTTTTTTAGTTGGTAGTTCCAAGCAGTTTTATCTTATTTTTATTCATAATGTGTTTATTAGTAAGCAAAGAATACAATATACGTTCCTTTTACAGTGTAATGTGCCTGGATACACAAATCACAACTAAACTCCAGGGAACACTTCCACAGACTATTTTCGTAATCCAGGTACAGCCCGAGGTCAAGCACAATAGATCAATCAGATAAGGAAGGTACAAAAGGATGAGGCAGAAGGCGTAGTCAGGGACAATCCGAAGTCAGAGCAGGCAGAATTCATGCAAGGTCAGTAATAAGTCCGAGCTGATAACAAGACACGGGAAGACAACAGAGGTCAAAATGGTAATCCAACACAAGCAACACACCCAAGGACACTGTAACAGAGTCTATAATGGGTAACGGTGTTACTGTCAGGGTGTCAATCACATTGCGCTACCTGGCGCTATTGGATAGGAGGAAACATACTAAATAATCCCCTGTGGCCAATTTGGCAACAGGGAATTCAAACTATACTTTCCCTAGGGGGTACAGGAGGCGCGCATAATAGCATGCACGCCTCTTACAGCCTCTGTACTGTGCACGTCCGCAGGCATGCTGGGCGTGCCGTTTAGCTGAACAGTAGTTTGGCCAGGACAGATCCCTCCACCAGTGAGAGGAGACATCCTGCCAGCAGAGCGGCGCTAGCCCCCGCCGCACAGTCTGCTGCAGCGATCTCCACCCTTCCCGTGATCCCTGGGGTTGTCGCAGGCGAGGACGATGTGGGATCGCTGGCGGGGTGAGTACCTTACATACAGAATAGGTCAATCACACCAAGAATAGTCTAGTCAAAGACCTCATTTCAGCTGAGCATCTGTTTTCCCATTGTTTGTCACACTATAAAAGTATTGGGAAGCAATATATTTAGTGGCAGATGATGTGAACCCCACAAAAATTACATATTCAAAGATGTAATTAGACTAAACAAGCCAAACACAGATCATGAATATTTTTTCAAGGTTCTGTACATGTTTCCTCTATAAATTTACAACAACAATGTACAATCTACCCTCAGACCACAAATACATGTTTTCCTTGTGTCAAAAAATGATCTGTTTCCCCATTCAAACCCCTGGAATCGTGCCTCAACGGGACTCCTACCATCCCAGTCGAAGGTGCTCTGTTTTAAAGACCCCATTGACAAACTGGAATCACTTTCTTTTTTACAACTATTCTTTAGCTGGTAAGTTAAAGGATACCTTGAGGTCTTCATCCTAGCCTTCTTAAATGCTTGGTGATTGGCTACGTTCGGACCTTCATTTTTTGGGCTTTTGTAAGCTTTTTCAGATTGCAAGTGTTTGAAATCGCCTTGTAAAAAAGTGTTAAAATGAAAAACAATGAATCTGTTTTTTTGTGCAGGATTTAGGCATTTACAAGAAGTTGTTCAGAAGCTTTATGCCATTTCTAGTCTTTTGATGTCTTTTTTTTTGATAGTTCTACCTCCTGGCAGAGGTTGGAACTCGAGTCGTTTAGACTGGAGTCCGACTTAAATCACCTAATAAACAACTTGTGACTCGACTTGGGGGTTTTGTCCAGAGACTTGCGGCTCAGCTTGGGGGGTTCTGGACAGCGACTTGCAACTGGACTTGCGGTAAGTCTTCTGTAACACCGCCTTTCTTGCATTCTAAGTCCATGGCTTTCTGACAGCTGAAGGGGGCGGGGAGGAAGGCAGTGTTACGGAAGCCTCACTGCCTTCCCTACTGTCCCCTTCAGCTGTCAGCGGAGAAAGCTGAATTTAGTAGACTTAGAATGCAAGGAATGCGGGGAGGAAGGCATTATAACAGACTAAGTACAACTTGCAAACAACTTGATAAATCAAATAACTTGACTTGGGACTCGATTTGGAAGAATTCTTGGTGACTTGAGACATGGCCCCTGATTCATCAAGCAGAATCGGATTATCGCTCCCGCATTCGTATTCGCGATCCGAAATCGTACGCCGTCGCGCTATTCAGCAACTGAAAAAGATCGCGGCCGGAGCCGCGCATCTCCGGCAGCTTTAAACTGGCGAGCCTGCATTAAAAGTCACTGTTCCCCTAAAAAATCATTCTTTCTAATGGCACACACATTACCCATAGCCCTAAAAAAAAATGTTTGCGCTGTCACCATTGAACTTAACAGATCCTCCTTAATCGCGCAGCTGAAATCTAATCGCCTTAATTGGAAAGATTCGAGCCCCCTATTGCTCATTATTATGAAGGCAGGAATCCGGCTGGCAGTGAGGAGGCGAGTGTACGAGCACACTCGAGTCCGAACCGCGGTAAACCGCAATCGCTGGCCGTGCGTACTTTCACGCTTCCAGCGAGCGCGGATTTTATTGATGAATCAGGGGCATGGTGTCAATGACTGTGGTGACGGCCTAGTCCAATCTCTGCCTCCTGGTGTTTATTTTGTCTTGTCAATTTAGGTTCGCTTTAAGTATCAATTGTATTGTCATACATTAAAAACGATAAAGGGGCAAGTTTAATTTAGAAACTTTAATTTAGCTAAAACTGGGCATTGTTTATATTTCAGGCATTATGTGGGAAAAGACACATTATGATAACTGACTACTTTTCCAGCAGTCTGTATGTTAGCTTTGACACTTCTGGATGCACAACAGTTGTGACAGATGAGGGTCCTCCATTGGCACCTCTGGTTAATCAGGGGGTTACTTAGTAATTGGAACTTATGATAATCCTTGTTGGTTATTTTGCTAAATGTTAAAATGTTCAAAGTCTCCTTGATTAAACATTTGCCATTGTTTCATTCTGTGGCATTTATGAGTATCATAACTAGGGAATTGCAGACATCAAAACATGTCTAATATACCTTTAAAACTCAAACAATAATAACTGCCCCCGTACAATCAACTCAAAAAAGAAAGTGGTCAAATACAATATACAGTTGTGTTCAGGATAATACCAATGTGTTTATAAAAGTAGATAATGCTCAAAATCCTTATAATAGCTTTTATTTACATACACACATTGGCAATACTTCACATTCTATTCCAAATCAAAACATGACAAAAATGTATCAAATGTGTGTTATTCTTTTGCAGCAAGTAAAAAAACTTTGAGTAGTGGTTTCACAAGTTTGCCAACCCCTAATTTTCAAAAATGGAAAAAAATTAAAGAAAAGAGCAGTTGTAATAATTTATTTAAACATTGTGCTTTGATTTGCACTAGACATGTATCATATAGTGGGTATATAGAGAAAGAAGATATGCACATGAAGTGAAGACAATCAACCATGTGTCAGAATATAGTAGAAGACATGTGATTGTGGTAATTAGTAGCTATTGGTTATACAGGTCATACTAAAGTTAAAAATCTTATACACAATTAAATTAATTTAAAAGTTCAGAAATTTAAATTAATATGAGACTCTACTATTAAGTACAAAGATATCATGAAGGTATTAAGATATTACATATCAGTTTTGCACCAAAGATCAGGTCCATTCATCAACAGGCAGTTGTCTGGAGATATATTTTTATATATATGAATAAACAATAGTAAGGGAAAAAAGTGCCAAATATATACTGGTATATACACTGTAGCAAAGTGTATCAAATTTATGTTGTGTTTGAGGCTTTGCCCCTGATTCATCATTGAAATCCGCGATCGCTGGAAGCGCGAAAGTACGCGCGGCCAGCGATTGCGGATTACCGCGGTTCGGACTCGAGTATGCGCGTACACCCGCCTCACTACCAGCCGGATTCCAGCCTTCACAATAGGGAGCGCGAATCTGCCAATTAAAGCGATTAGATTTCAGCTGTGCGATTAAGGAGGATCTCATCGCGCTCGTGCACACGTATCCGACAAGGCATCGGAAGCATTTACATAGGCGCCTATGGAGAGGAGTTGAATTCGGTTAACTCTTGCCTAACAGGACAGAAATTAGTGATTTTTAAAATATGCGCGACCGATAATCCGATTTTGCTTGATGAATCAGGGGCTTTGTGTCTAGGATATCAGGAAAATGCAATAGGTGGATATTGTCATATTATGGTATCATCTACATAGTGCATAAGGATTTAAAACGTAAAACATCATTTGAGCCTGGGTGTTCAGTGGCTTTCAGAGTAACAATCAATTTAGTTGCACACTGTAGCAGTTTTGTATCCATGTCTCCTCTTGGATTGGGGTAGATTCTGTCAAATCCTAAGAATTTTATGAAATCTGCGTCAAAGTTGTGGGTTGTAGCCATATTATAATTATTAGGCATCAGAATTTTGCAATTCTGAATGTAATAGATATGTTTGAAAATCCGCCTTCCAAATACTTTTAGTTTTTTTTTTTTTTTTTAGAACTTTCCACATTTACACATTTTAACTACTGATCCTTTGACCAACAGGGTAAACATTTTTTTGGAAAAAAAATTCACCAAGAGAACTTGGTGGAATGTGGAAAAAATGTGGAATGTGTTCACAATGCATATGTATAAAAGAAAATCAAACTATTCTATTACCAAATGGTATGGTCTGCCGACCCAAATATTACCTGCTCCACAATAGGAGTTATATACTTGACCACTTGTAAATTTGGCAGTTCTGTTGTCTACCACCAAGCAACATTTCCTATGCTCTTATCTCTCCTAAAGAAGCCAGTGGGCGTAACATATTGGGACATTTTTGGGATCTTCTACTTGATGTGAATTACCCTAACATTGTCTATGCAACAGGTAGACTGTGTATAGTGCTAGGGCACCAGGACTGCTTTTTGTGTCCCTGCCTAAAATTAATGTGTAACAAGGTATATTCACTTGCTTGTTTCTGTATACACCTGCAACTCAAAACACAACGTTTAAAAAAAATATATTGTTATTACAACTGCCAAATAACCTTCTATTCTTTTATTACTATCATTGGCTATGAGGTGTCAGCTTTACAACACAGTGGTGTCTTTACAAACTCTTACTGTGTACACTGAAAAATGGCATCAAAAACCTGGAAGATGTCATGAAAATGTGAAAACTACCATTCAAATTGAGAGAAGAATAGAGTTAGCCAATGATCAGTTAAAGGAATATCAAAGAAAGTCTAAAGTTACCTGTGAATACGATTACAATTTGAAGGCACCTATGCAAAGCCAAGCTTTTGGCAAGAAGCCACTCCAGTTCCAATGGTAAAAAAAATAAAAATAAAACATGCTCAAGAGATTGCACTTTGCAAAAGAACACACTGACTGACTTAGCACAACATTTTGTCGACTGATGAAAACATGATTGTTCCTTTTAAGACTAGGGGCTGCAGACCCCCACAGAATTTAAGCCACAGTACACTGTGAAGACAGTGAGGCATTGTGGCTCAAGCATCAAGATCTGAGGATGTTTCTCCATGGTGTTGGGCCTATATATCGCATACCAGTGATCATGGATCAGTTTGAAAACATCAAAATACTTTAAAGAGGTCATATTTTCTGATGCTGAAGGGGAAATACCCATTTAAATGGGTGTTTCAACAAGAAAACGACCCCAAACACATCAGCAAACAAACATCTTGGTTCCAGACCAACAAGATTGACGTTATGGAGTGGCCAGCCCAATCCCTTGACCCTAATCCAAAAGAAGACTTGTTTGATAGAAAGTTTGATAAAAGAAAAAAATTTTTTTTTTGCTAAATAACGTATGATTAACAACTTTGGTCTTTCTTGAATCCATGCTGACTATCATGTTTACTCTCTTTATGAGAAAGTAGGTAAACAGATAGTGGAGTAAATGGATAGAGAACTGGCTTAAAGACCGCATCCAGAGAGTTATAATTAATGATTCATACTCTGAATAGTCTAAGGTTATTAGTGGTGTACACCAGGGTTCAGTGTTGGGACCTTTACTGTTTAACATCTTTATAAGTGATACAGAGTTTGGGATTAAAAGAACAATTTCTGTGTTTGCAGATGACACCAAACTATGTAATGGAATTAAGTCCATACAGGATGTTTATAATCTACAAGAAGACCTGGATGTACTGTTTGATTGGGCAGCCAAGTGGGAAATGACATTTAATATAGATAAATGTAAAATTATGCACTTGGGAGCTAACAACATGCATGTTTCATACTGTCTAGGGGGAATACATTTGGGGGAGTCAGAAATGGAAAATGGGTTCTGATAGATCATAGACTTAATACCAGCATGCAATTCCATGCTGCAATATCTAAAACTAGCAAACTAGTTTCTTGTAATAAAAGGAATAGTCTGCAGAGATGGAGACATAATCCTGTCCCTGTACAAAGCATTGGTCAGACCTCATCTGGAATATGCAGTCCAGTTTTGGAAACCAGTTCACAAAAAAGATATTGTGGAATTGGAGAAAGTGCAGAGAAGGAAAAGCCGAATATTGAGGTCTATGGTACATGCCCACCAACACCAAAAAGGGTGCTGTGCTTAAAAAACAAAAATACAATTTTTAATTTATATAAAAGGATTGTCTACCCTTTTAGGTAAACTAACAATTTTGACTTTAGGTCCGCTTTAATTTCCAATTTCAGCTGATTCTTGCAGCTATCGAATTTCTAGGCCAGTGTACATATTAAAAAGTTTAGATCCTTCTCCTTAGATATTAGTCAGAATCAGAACTGCAATGCTTGTATAAATCTAATTGTGAAATGTGAGTTATTATTATTATCTTGTATTTTTAAAGCACCAACATTTTATGTAGACCTTTACAAAGTCCATGATCATATCACTAAGTGTCCCTCAATGGGGATCACAATCCAATGTACCTGCCTTGGTTATACTTCATAAACACAGACTAAGGCCAATTTTAAGGGAAGTCAATTAAATGAATGCAAGTTTTTGTGGAAGGAAACCCACACTAACACAGGAAGAACATACAAACTTTCAAATAGTGTCCTGGCCGAGATTCAAACTTTGGACCCAGCGTTGCAAATGCTATAGTGCTAGCCCCTGGGCCAACTGTGAGTAGTGTTTGAATTTGGTCAAAACACAAATTCAATATGAACATCAGTCATATAGTTTGGTTTGAAAATGATAAGGCTTAGAGGATTATCCTATATTGCCCAGGGAAACCAATGAGCAAGAGGAAGTAAAAGTGAAAAACATGTAATCCAGCAGTCGTTTTTGTTTTGTATATTTGTATATTTGTCATGGATTGGGAAGATTTGTCAGCTGCTACTTAGTGTACTTGGCTCTAGCAATGACATAGTGGTGGATGGTGAGGACGCAGAAAAAATATACACAGTGTGGGAAATAAGTATTTGTGAGTACAGTGAAGTTTGGAGGTGTAAACATCATGGTGTAGTGTTGCTTTTTAGCATATGGTACTGGCAGACTTCCTATGAATAAGGATGAATGGATAAATGTACCTTGAAGAAATGTACATTCTCGATAAGAATCTGTTGCCATCTAGGGATGAGCCAGAAGGCCTCTGACAGTCTCGCAAAAATTTCCTTGAACTTCCGGTGGGATCGCGAAATTTAGGCGAATCGATTTTGTGAATTACATTAAAATCAATGAGCCGACTTTAAACATTAAAAGCAAAGCCCCTATACATGTTACAACCACTAAATTTGCTAGGTTAGTGTAAGAGGACAGTGGCAACAAGGAAAAAATTCAAAAGTTAAAAAAAACTTTGTGGTTTCCAGAAAATGGCAGGCAAATAGGATTTTTGCGTGATGGACAAAATCCATAATGCAGCACAAACATTGGGACATTGTGAAAGGGTGAACTCAACCCACTAGCCAACCGTCTATGCCGTCAAAACAGCAGGAAAACGCATTGCTATTTATTGTATGCACCCCTATTGAATTTACAGCTGCATCATTTGTTTATGCTATATAAATGCTGTTTAATAATAATAATATTAATATTAATAACAATAATATTAATAAGTGCTAGCTGGCATCATGACCTGGATTGACATGTGTTAGGAATGCCACCCATAAAGTTGTGGACAAGTAGTGCTGTGCGGTTAGGCAAAAGGATGGAGGACCAGAGATGGAGTGTGGGTAAGCGAGAGCAGTAGCAGTGTATGGCCTCTGGTCAGCTATCACCAGGGACACCACATTGGTAAAAGTCATGGGGAGCTAGGTGTAGTGCATTGTCATTGCCACCCAGAAGTGTACAATTTTAGTGAATGGAGTATTGACAGGCAGCAGCAGCAACAGCAGGAGGACTTAGTGGGGACCGCATTGGTAACTGGCATCTCGAGCTGGGTGTAGTGCATCGTCAATGCCAGCCAGAAGTGTGTAATAAAATTTTTGTGAATGGATTACTGACAGACGGAAGAAGCAGCAGCAGGAGGAGGAGGAGGAGAGCCCTGAGACAGAGTGTGGACCGCATTGTTAACTGGCATCTAGAGCTGGGTGTAGTGCATTAACAATGCCACCCAGAAGTGTACAATTTTAGTGAATAGAGTACTGGCAGGGGGCGGTAACAGCAGCAAGAGGAGGCGATGGACCCTGAAAAGGAGCGTGCTCCGCATTGGTAACTGACATCTAGAGCTGGGTGTAGTGCATCGTCAATGCCACCCTGAAGTGTGTAATACAGTTTAAGTGAATGGAGTACTGACAGGTGGCAGCAACAGCAGGAGGAGGAGGGCCCTGAGACGAACCGTGGACCGCATTGATAACTGGCATCTAGAGCTGGGTGTAGTGCATTAACAATGCCACCCAGAAGTGTACAATTTTAGTTAATGGAGTACTGGCAGGGGGCAGTGACAGCAGTGGCAGTGACAGAGGCGGTGGGACCTCAGAAGGAGCGTGGACCGCATTGGTAACTGGCATCTAGAGCTGGGTGTAGTATATCGTCAATGACACCCAGAAGTGTGTAATACCATTTTTGTGAATGGAGTACTGGGCAGGCGACAGCAGCAACAGCAGGTGGTGGAGGCGGTGGGCCCTGGGACAAAGCGTGGAGTGCATTGGTAACTGGAGGGAGGAGGAGGCGAGGAGACATCAGGAGGAGGCGGTGGGCCCGAGATGGAGCATGGACTGCACTGGTAACTGACATCTAGAGCTGGGTGTAGTGCATTGTCAATGACACCCGAAGTGTGTAATACAATTATAGTGACTGGAGTACTGACAGGCAGCAGCAGCAACAGCATCAGGAGGAGGTGGTGGGCCCTGAGAAAGACCGTGGAGCCCATTGGTAACTGGCATCTAGAGCTGGGTGTACTGCATCGTCAATGACACCCAGAATGCAAATATTGTAAATTTGTGTTTAACCACCTTGCAGTTAAGCCCGACCTTCGCTCGGGCAAAAAAAAACTGCAAGGATGGTTAAGCCCGAGATTTTGTACATCCATGTGTTTCAAACATTTTTTATATTCATATTATCTACTAGAACCCTTGTTCGGACATATTTCTGTAAGTTACAGGTATACAATTTAAAAAAAAATTTCATGAAAAACAGTGGATCACTTTTGGTACAGAAATCTAGACCTCAGTGTAACGCTCAGGTGGTTAATGCAAATATTGTGTAAATATTATGTGTGTAATGCAAATATTGGAAATTTGTGATTAAACGTATAAGGGCCAGACCAAGATGTTTTGTGTGCCAGCGCTGTTGCTGTGGTCTGTGGTGCCGGAAGCGTTAGGAAGGTAGATAATATTGCTAGTTTCCATCATGAAGTGGATGACATGAATGCCAACCCTCAATCCCACAATATTTAGCTGAAAAATTAGGCAAAGGAAATGGTATCTATCAGTGTGGCAGTACTGGCGGTTTTCATCTGCAGTTTGTTGGCCTCCCAGAAGCAACAGAAATGTAAAGTAAATTGCTAGCTGGCACAATGGCAGGCATGACACTCGCAAAGAATGACTTGCAATGACTAGCGAAAAATTTCAATGGAGGCAGGCTCAGCTGACAGGGTGTATGGAGATAGGCAGCCACAGACTCAGCACAGGAGCAGTGTGGGTTCACAGAGGCATCTTGGTTGGCCTAGTGAGTCCTTGTGTCAGTCAATCAGTGACATCTGCAGTAGGGATATGATAGTTGTTAGTAACCCACCTTTCGTTCATTTTCAAAAAGGTAAGGCGAGTGACATTTTCCGGCTACAGACGTGACCAGTTGTCCATCACCACTCCGCCAGCGGCACTGAAAGTTCTTTTGAACAGAACACTGGATGCCGGGCACGAAAGAAGTTTGATGGCATACTGTGCCAACTGCAGGCATATTTTAGGCCTGTTGACCCAAAAATAAATGGCGTCACTACTGTCAGGACAGGCGTCCTACTCATACCTGCTGTCGTCAACACCACCACCACCATGCATTTCATCCGTTCTCGATGGTTATGTCCCTGCACTTCACTTGTTTGAGGTGGCCACATCAGGTTGTTGTGGAACTCCTCACACAGCCGGTCGCATAGTATTCTGCTAAAGCGGGTCACCTTTTCTTTTTTTCTTGCGCCCGGCTGGGTAGAAACTGTGACATTTTGTCTTTGTAGCAGTGATCCAGAAGGGTGGCTAGCCAGTAATCATCCTGGTTTTTGATGCTGCGAATGCAGGGGTCCCTCCGTAGGCACCGCAACATGTGGACACACATATGAAAGAGGGTTCCCTGGGCTCATCCTCCTCCTGTCCCTCAGTAGGCGCCAAAACATCTTCCTCCTCATCACCCACCTCCTCCTCCTCAAGCTGCAGCAGTTCCTGTTGTTCCATCCCCCGCACAATGCCTAGGGCGTGACAGCACTAATGCGGGTTGGACGGGTCCTGCCAGCAGCCCCAACATGGACTCCCTCATCACCATCAACATATTCGTCTTCCTCCACCCCCTCCTCTTAAACCTCCTGATGCTGGCCAGTGCGCTATGGAGTGTAATGTCACCCTCATCCTCCTCCCCCATTTCTTCCCCTCCTCTCCCATCGCCACTTTCCATCAGCCCACACAGGGTATTATCAAGCAGAAAGATGATGGGAATGACATTGTTCCAGCCTGACCACTCCTGACTCAGAATGTTTGTGGCCTCCTCAAGGGGGGGCCAGTAACTTGCACAGTGTCTCCATCTGCAGCCACTGGTCACTGGTAAAATAGCTCAGTTGTGTGGCTGTACCGAAGGCCCCACTGCCTCAATGCACCACGCTGACCAAGTAATGGCGAATGGCTAGCTTTTGCTTACACACACACTGGAGCATGTGCAGGGTAGAGTTCCATCTAGTCACAGTGTCACAAATCAGTTTATACGGTGGAACCCCCTGTTGGCGCTGGATCTTGCTAAGCTCTGCGGCGGCAGTAGGGGGTCGGCGTACATGGCTTCAGATGAAGCGAGCCTGTCTCAGTAAGTCCTGCAGTCATGCGCAGCACGGCCACAAGGTTGGCCCCATTGTCGCACACTACGTTGCTTGTTGTGAGTCAGGAAGGCGTCAGCCAAGCCTTAACCTCCCTGTGCAAAGCGGACAAGAGTTCTCTGGTGGTGTGACTTTTCTCCCCCAAGGACACCAGTTTCAGCACTCCCTGGCATGCGTGTGCTTGAGGTAGCCATAGTGGCATGCCCGCTTAACCACAGTGTCCTCCGCTGCTGGCCTTTCAGGAGGAGTGTTGGAAAGAGAGGGTTTGCAGATAGAAGGAATGGAGGAGTGGGGTGACTGGGGAAGACTGGGTTGGCCCATGCTTTCCCACCACAACCCTCGGCACCTCGGGGTACCAGGTGCTGCAAAGCCTCTTGCAGCCTACCTCCCACTGAGTTATGCAAGGCCACCCAGTGAGTGGGGAAGGACTTTGCTGCTCTTTTTTTTGCCTGCCTCTATGTCTGCTGGGTGCCCTGCGTCTGCTCCAGCTCCATCTCCCCCATGGTCACATCTCTGGCTGTTCCCCTGCTTGTGCCCACTCCTCTGTGTGTTCCATCCATCCCCAGTCTGTTTCAGAACTGCTGCTAGCCCTTACATGCACCGGTGGTTCCCAAGTGACATCACAGTCATCATCATCCTCATTTTCATCTAAGCCAACATCTGCAAATGCAGCCACTGATGTAGAACCCTCATCCAGCAAGTGCTAACCACACTCTCCAAGGTACTCAAAGTCTGCCTCCTGCTCTGAAATTCGCAATGACAGATCCTCAGGCTGTTCATCAAACAAGGGAAAGTCATCGGGAGGTGCTTCTGTCACAGCTGTGCTGGTTGCTGCTGCTGCAGAAGAAGAGCCTGCTGCACTTGAGGCCCCTGAGACCCATTTCACAATACTCTCAACATGACGGGGCTGTATGATTGTAGTACTCCCTCTCAATAAATATACCAGTGTACTGGTGCTCCACTCACATCTCAGACCCGTTTGACAACTTGTGCTGCTACCTCCAATGGTTTGCTGCTGCTGTCCTACAGTGGCGGACTCCACCGCTCATCTTTTACTTATTGGGGAAAAAAATGCACCTGTACCAAACGGTTTCTTTGGTAAATAGCAAGTGGTATCAGAATTAAATATCCGTATTTCCTTGAGAGAAATACAGAAAATTGTCTGGCTTTTTTAATAGATATCAAGTGGGATCAGATAAAAATATCTGTATTTTTAGAGATAAATACAGAGTTTGTTTTGGCTTTTTTGATAGCAAGTGGGATCAGAATAACATATCTGTATTTTTTTTTAGAGAAATTTTTTTGGCTTTTTTGATAGATAGCAAGTGCTATAAGAATAAAATATCTGTATTTTTTAAAAGAAATGCAGAATTTTTGGGGGATTTTTTGATAGATAGCAACTGCTATCAGAATAAAATATCTGTATTTTTAGAGATAAATACAGAATTTGTTTTGGCTTTTTTGATAGCAAGTGCTATCAGAATAAAATATCTGTATTTTTTGAGAGAAATACAGACATTTTTCTGGCTTTTTTTTATAGATAACAAGTGGGATCAGAATAAAATATTTGTATTTTTTGAGAGAAATACAGAATTTTTTTTTACTTTTTTGATAGCAAGTGGGATCAGAATAATATATCTGTATTTTTCTTTTGGGAGAAATACAGATTTTTTTTGGCTTTTTTGATAGATAGTGAGTGGGGTCAGAATAAAATATCTTTTTTTTTTAGAGAAATACAGACATTTTTCTGGCTTTTTTATAGATAGCAAGTGGGATCAGAATAAAATATCTGTATTTTTTGAGAGAAATACAGACAATTTTCTGGCTTTTTTGATAGATAGCAAGTGGGGTCAGAATAAAATATCTTTTTTTTTGGGTGAGAAATAGAGACATTTTTCAAGCTTTTTTGATAGATAGCAAGTGCTATCAGAATGAAATATCTGTATTTTTTGGAGAGTAGGACAGAAATGTTTCTGCCCTTTTTGCTAGATAGCAAGAGGTAGCATCAAAAACTGCACAATCTGTATATTTCAAGATATACAGAAGGCTTCTATCCTGTCCCTGTCACAGTGCACTTCTCTCCCTACTTCTTTCTCTGACACAGAACACAAGATGGAGTGACTATCCCCTCCCTCCTTCCTTACATATGCCTGTGCTCAGATCTCCCCTGATTGGGCTGTTGGGCCTTGCTGTGCATCGTGGGAGCAAATGATTCGCTCCCCGCCACGCCATTCCAGCCAGAAATAGTCGCCGCTCCCGCCCCCTGCATTTTCCTTTGTTTGTTTGGCGAGAACACGACCTCATGGCTTAAATGTTTGGTAAGCGAGAACGGCCCGATTCGCCGCAAGATCGAATTTACAAATCTCACTCGCTAATCCCTATTGCCATCTACCAGGATGCTGAATGTGAAAGGAGGTTGGACATTTCAGCAAGACAATAATCCCAAACACACAGCTAAAGAAAAGCTCAATTGGTTTCAGAGAAAGAAAATAAAGCTGCTAGAATGGCCTAGACAATCACCCAACTTAAACCTAATTGAAAACAGACGAGGCCCCTGAAACCTTCAAGATTTGATCTGAGGACTTTCAAGATTTGTGTGAAAGCATGGGACAAAAATCACACCTGAGCAATACATGTGACTACTTTCTTCATATACAGGAGGCGTCTTGAAGCTGTCATTACCTACATTGACTGTCCTAAGTGTTAAAATAAATTTCAGTAAGCGTAATTAAAACTTGTTGTTTAAAGTTTTTTGCTTTGTTTGTGATCAGCTCGCAGTGACTGACACCATGCTGCCTAGTAAGTTGACACAAACGTCTGTTCTAATTGCATTTAATAAAATATTGTACCTGTACCGACTTTCATACAAATTCATCTTAAGAACAAACCTATAGTCCCTATCTTGTAAAGGACTACCTGTTTTGATTTATTTGTGTGTGTGGATTACCTGGGTTGTTACCGAAAGATGGTGTACATTTCATGTCAATAAACCAATTAGAAATAAATTTACTGAAAAAACATTGACGTGTTCAATACTTTTTTCCCAACTGCATATTGTAGTGTACTGAGTGTAGAGTATTTGGAAACAACTTTCTTCAATTTAACCATCAAGAGTAAGGCTGGAGTTAATGGTAAAACTACAGACTTACAGATTATTATTTGGGATCCAGGTCCAGAGTGTATTGGAAGGGTAACAACCCATCAGGTGCGCCATCCCTCTCCTAGGCCAGAAACTGGAGGTAGCTCTGAAGCAACTGCCTAATGCTAATAAAAGAAAGACTCCTAGAAATAATCTGGTCAAGTGGGCTGGGTGACATCCCGTTCACAAGTATGTGAGTGCTTTTAAATGTAAATAGTCCAAAGAGTTCAGGAGTAAGTTGGGGCATTGTTATATCACAGTTACTAGAAGCAATGGCATGACAGATTTGAGAAAACCTATTTTATGCTTGCAATTTCTTATGGATTATATTTTGGAAATGCCACAACATGAAATTTGTTTCTTTGCTCAAAATATTTGCAAATATGCAAGTAAAACTTTTCGTTAGCAGAAAAGATAAGACCATGAACAGCAAAACAAAGTCTAAATCTGTCAAAAGAGCACAATACCAGTACCAATCTCAAGCTTTGTAGCATCTGATACAGGGGTGATTTTTGCTGTGGTTCCAGAGTTATTACATCTGTGCACCCACATCCCTTCAAGCCTCTCATAGGTCTGTCTACCTGAGCCACACCCAGGCAATGGCTCCATCTCCACCCACCAGTTTCAACTTGCAATTACTTTTTTTTTGGATTTGGCAGATGCTTTTTAGCAACCCTCAATTTCTGGTCTGGAAAAGGAATTGAATGCCTGGCCCACCCATTCCTTCTAAGACCCTCCAATTGAGGCCTGTATTCCAATTAAAGAGCCACAACTCTAGCACCACAATTACTCTCAGTGTAATTCAAGCCCCTTAATTGTGATGTATTATTTATATGCTGGCAAATACTCATTACATTTGGCCTCAAATACCTTGTGACACTCAAACCACTTTCAAATATGCGTTAACATTGGACCAAATAAGACCATTTATTATCCTTTGTTTGACAGGTAGTAGGAGTTGGCAGCATTGTTGTAGTTTCATTTTAACAGCATTTGCAAGCTTTTTCAAATTAAAATAAAAAAGGGCGACAGCTCTGCTAGGCTTTCACAGCACTTGTTACTATTCCTTGGGCCCCCAGAGTAAAAATTTAATAAAATAAAATAATCTATGATATTTGTTTTAATGTGTATAAATTTGTTTATATTGGTATTTTTTTTTTCTTAATAAAATAGCTTGCCTCTTGCCCTCCTAAAAAAACATTACTGAGCTATTTGGAAAAAAAAAACAATATTTTTTGAGTTTTTATGAAACAAAGTACAATCAATCCAAAACTGATTGTCTATGGTATGTCACCCATTCTGATTGCCTTCATGAACTGTTTTATAAATTTCTATTGCAATACAATCCATAACTGATTGCCTTTGGTATGTTACCCATCTCACTGCCTTCATGAACTGTTTTATCCATTTCTATTGCAGTTCAATCCAAAACTGATTGCCTTTGGTATTATACCCATTCTGACTGCCTTTATGAACTGTTTTATCCATTTCTGTTGCAATACAATCCAAATCTGCCTCCTTATGGTATGTCGTACATTTTAGATGTACTCATAGCACAAATTTGAATTTGGCCATTATCTGTTCACTATCTCTTTGTTCCAATTGATTGCTCATTGATATTTATTGCCCTGCTAATCCCTCCCCTACCCAGGTTTAACTGATATCCCAAATTCCTTGTTACTCTCATCAGTCCATTTATATTCAGGGCCTAAATTCCAAGTGCCGAATTATAAGGGCTTTGAGACATAATCCAGGGAATTGAACCAAGAATTGTAACCAGATTGGACACACCATTACACTGCAATTTCCATCTCAGGCCTATAGAATGAATCATTATCAAGTTTCCGCCTGGATTCCAACACAACCTTTGCTGTTGCCATCCTGAAATGCTTTTTCACCAAACCATCTCTCTGACTGATTCATCCTAACCCACACTCACCAAGCACTACAACCCATCCTACAGCTGCTTCTCACATGGACTTCAGTTTGCCACATTGTTTAATGTTCCCTACCCTTTCAGCAAAATACTCCCTCCTCCTAACCTTATTCCCATTCACCCCACCCATTAGTTCTTATCTCCTTTTTCTGGCAGTCTATCGAATGCCAGAACTGTTGGCAATAAACTAACCTCCATCCACAACTTCTCTCTAAATCTCTAAACATTCTGGCTCTCACTTCAATCACACTCTCTCCATCCTGTTACTCTGGATGCAGTTTCCCCTCCTCTCATCATCTCCACCTAATACCAGTCCGCTTGACCCAATTCCCTCGGTTCTATTCTGTACCCATTCCTCCACCTCCCTTTCTACTGCTATCTACCTCTCCACCTTCAAACATGCCATTATTCTCCCTATCCTGAAGAAAGCCTCACTAGACCCCTCCCTGCCTTCTAGCTACCCTTCTTCCATATGTTTCCAAACTTCTTGAGCACATTGTCTATAAAAGACTCACCATTTACATTTGACATAAACTCTCTTCTTGACCCTCCCCAATCTGGCTTTCAAGCTGCCCATTCCATCGAAACAGCCCTTAATAAAGTGGCCAATTACCTCCCTCAGAGCTAAGTCCCAAGGCAACTTTTCCCTCCTCTTTCTCCTAGATCTTTCCTCTGCTTTTGACACTGTTGCTCACCCCCTTTATTCCCATTGATGCTCTCCTCTAGTATCAGTGACACTGCTCTCATTTGGTTTGCTCCCTACCTGTCTGACTGCTCTTTTTAAGTTTCTTTCAATGGTAATTCCTCCTCTCTCACTCTCCTTCCTGTTTGTGATCCCCAAGGGCCAGTCCTTGGACCAGTTCTCTTTTCTCTATACACTTCTTCACCTGGTAGTCTCATTTCCTCCTTTGGTTTACAGTACCATACATATATATATATATATATATATATATGTAAATATAACACAAATTCCAAGTCCTGTCACTTTTATCTCCTAAATCCGCCCCTACCAGGCCCCAGATACCATTAAACTGCTTGCACACCCTCTTATGATCTCTTGGCTAGACTACGGTAACATCCTCCTCTCTGGTATTCCACTAACCCGACTCTCTCCTCTACAATCTATCATGAATGCTGCAGCCAGACCTATCCAGCCTTCCCATCACTCCCTTTCTGCTGTATCTTTTTGTAGTTCCCTTCATTGGTTCTATTTCACTTTAGAATCAAATTCAAGCTTCTGTGCTATGCCTTTAAATCCCTTCACAGCTCTTATCCCACTTACCTTTCTGACCTGGTAGAAAAATACACCCCTAGCCACTTTCTTCGCTCCTCCAATGAACTACTAATGTCTTCCTCACCCATAACCTTGGCACACGCTTTTAGACTTTTCTTCAGCTGCCTTGACCCTTTGGCATGGTTTTCCACAATTTATTTGGCTTGCCCTTTCTTTCTGCTCATTTAAAAGAGCACTCAAAACCCATCTTTTCAAACTTGCCTACCGGTCTTCCTCTGTCTCTTAAAGCCCTGACTACTTCCCACAACTCCATATGTCCCCTCCTAATGTGTGATACTTTCCCCATCTGCTAGATTGTAAAGTCTTTGGGGCAGGGTCCTCTCCTTCCCGTGTCACTGTCTGTATCGGTCTGTCATTTGTAACCTGTATTTAATGTACATTATGATATGATATGTATTGTATTATGAAATACAAACGTCTCTATTAAATCGAAAATCTGACATTCCTTAAAATATTCCCCAATGGCAATCACTTAGTGCTATTAAAAGCATAGACCTGGAAAATTCCTGGGAATGTTTGAGGGAATGTCAGATTCCCTGTTTTATAAATAGAGGCCAAAGCGTTTTGTCTATCTCTACTAAGTTTTTAAGTACTGGCTTACTCCTTAAGACTAAAGCCAGTGAAATAGAGACAAGGTTCACAATAAGCTATACCTACATCTTGTTGATGCATTTTAAGATGAGATTATGTACACAGGTAACCTATTTGGTACCAACCTTTCCTCTAGATGTGACATACCGATGATACTATATAAAGACATGATGACATAGCTGAGATAGAGGCCTACACTGCCTGTAAAATGGAAAAAAAATGACATTAAATTCACTCCTTACACTAACCAAAAAGAGTTTGAAATTTTGAATGCAATATCAACAGGGACATTTGGTCAAAATTTAAAAACCAACACACACTTCAAAAACAGCTCTTTACATTTAGAGACTTTGCAGATCAGGTGCTATGACCAAAATTGAAAAAATACCCATCTTGTCAAAGCAGATATAGAATTCAACAAATAGAGAACGAATAATGCTGAAGACAATTGACACTTGAGGAGTTATATTCATAACTCGTTTTAACAATCCGCATAAAGAAATGAATAAACTATACAAATTTTTGAATATCCCAGAACAAAACCTATACTTTTATAACAGATCCCAATATTCCACTTTATAATAAATAAAACTAGATAAAGGAGAATTTGAGCAAATTGCCAATAAAGTCGGAGGATTTCCCGGGCGGTGCCAGATGAGGTGGCTGCAACTGCATCCTACCTTTAAAAAACAGGCAGCATTACGTCCACCTCTTCCCTGAAGGCCCTTGGAATGAGGTGAAACACCGTAGAACCAATTGGCAGTGGAACTTGACTTCTCCCCTGCTGACTCCAAACAAACAGGCGCACAGCAGTGAGTCCCAGTAGCCATCTTGGAATGTTGCAATACAACATATTGCACCTGTAAATTTATTCATCTGAGTTAATTTATGTACATTTTGCTGTATGTTGCCTTAATGTTCTCACATGACAGTAGACAAACTAAAATTTGTAAGTCATCCTGAAGTTGAGAAATTGTAACTCCCAGAAAAAAAAACACTTCATTGTGTAAGGAAAAATAAAGCGCTGCAGTAAATAGAAAAAAAAAACCTAAGGCCCCTGATATAGTGCAGGAAACTCACTGGAAACAAGGTGATGAGGCTCTTTTGAGAGATTTCTGAACAAGGGAGGTCCTTGCCACAACGTACAAAACAAAAAAGAGGGGGATGACTATCCTTCGAAGCAAACAATTATTCAATCTGTTGATCTGGATGAGGAAAGTAGATAGGTCTTGCTGGTCTTGGATTTGGCAGGAGCAGTTTACACTCTATGTAATATATATACATAATTTACACTTAACTAATGCAGAAATTGGAAGGGAAATATCTTAATCTAATCATAGCTGGTGATTTTAATGCTATTTTTGACCCCGCAATAGACTGATCCTCCATGTCTAATAGGTTGTATAATACTGCCTCTAGGGATTTAAAGCATTTGGTATCTCAGCTTTCTTTAGTGAATGTCTGGAGACTTCAAACCCCACCGAAAGGGGCTACACCTAAGGCACACACTTTTATGGGACTGACTATTTTCTGGTGGGGGAGTCCCTTTTTTGCATGCTTTCTCAATCATCCATAGTGATCCTTTCTGACCATGCGCCTATTCTCTTGACACTGGGAATTTTTTTTTAAATCATTCTAATCTACTAGGATTTGGAGATTTCCTCCTCATTTGGCTAAACACCTGATTTAATAAATCTTGTTAAGTATCAATGGGCAAATACTTTGGATGACTACCTGGAACATCGGAACTCTCCTATATTGCAGTGGCACAGAATGAAAGCAGTCATTAGGAGACACATATGAAAGATACCTACCGGAAAAGGAAAGCTTATTACTCCCAATACACAGAATTATAGGCTAAAGTAATAGGGCATATCTAGAACATGGCTCGCCCTTACTAAAACACAGATGGCAAGAAGCAGGTAAGTGGTTAAATGTGCATGACGCATCTAGAGTAGAGCCCAAAACCCATTTTATTAAACATAAATTCTAGAGGTGGGACAATAAAGTGGGCTCCTTATTGGCTAAACTAACAAAAACCCCGAGGCCCAAACCATACATTTGTAGGGTCAAAGACCTTCACTCTGATGCACTGCACACCATTCAGGACAAAATTATACAAACCTTTGAAATTTTTTACCAACAGCTTTATACAGCACAGCTGTCTGAAACCTGATAGATTACAGGAACTCCTGTCTAAGGTTAAACTAACTATATTATCTTCTGGGCAGCATGATGCTTTGAATGGTCCAGTAACTGCTGGGGAGATTCAGAGGATTGTGTGTACGATGGCAACTAACAAATCCTCTGGTCGGGATGGCTTCTCTATGGAGTTTTTTAAACTTCCTACAAAAGAAGCTACCCCTTTTACTAGCTGAGGTTTACAATGCAATTCTAATACATAACTACCCATTTCTCGATTTTAATGAGGTCTTCACAACTTTAATACCTAGGGAGGGAAGAGACCCTTCTCTGCTGTCTTCTTCTAGACCCATCTCTTTACTAAACTATGACTAGAAAATTTTTGATAAAATAATGGCCTACAGTATCCAGAGATTTTTACCCTCCTTGCTTACATTAAATCAACTAGGCTTTGTGCATGGGAAGCACTCAACAATAAGGTTCTGAACTGCAATAGCTGCCACAGTAGTGACTTCAAGGCCTAATGCCCCCCATAATGATGCTGCTAGGATTGGATGCACAAAAGGCATTCGATAGGGTGGTGTGGCCCTTACTAAATGCTATTTTCACCCAACAGGCATTTGGGCAAATCTTTGCATCATTTTTTAAAATATATTTATTAATCTAATAATCCTATATACGCTTCAAATGCTACCCATATTAGTATGTTCATCAGACCTACAAGGCAATAGATCTTTCTGTTCTTTTATTTAGGCATGAAAGAGGTCTTGTTTGGTTCTGCATATCGTACAACAACCAGTAAAAAATGGTGGACCTAATTTCCCAGCTATAGAATTATATAACTTGGCGTCAATCACCAGATATGTTAGAGATTGGATCCATGGCACCTCTTGTTATGTTGATTCCTCACTATTCTGTACCGGAAATAAACTTATCCTATATTTTAGATATGCGTAAGGAGTTGCTGCCATTAGAGATTCTGTGAAAAATAAATAAATAAAATATGCACTGTCAGATACACACAACATCAAAGAAATGCCTACAGACATCAAATTTCTGTCACTATAAATTATATTTCCTGATTGTATGCAGCGACAGTAGAACAAGTGCTGTACACACATCGCTAGAGAGGGGAAGGGTATCCTGTTTAGTGTTGGTCAAATAGCTCACTATTCGATTCGGCAGCTATTCACTCCAATATACCAAAAAAATTCGGGTGGTCGAATGTCAAAGCCGAACACCATTAAAGTCAATGGGAGGAAAAATTCGGGTTTTTTCAGCACTGTGTAGGGCTTCCACAGCCTCCAAACAGATGTAAAAAAATACATTATAAAAGGATACATAAAAAGATACATTGTAAAGAGATACATTGTAAAAGGATACATAAAAAGATACATTGTAAAGAGATACATTGTAAAAGGATACATAAAAAGATACATTAAAAAGATACATAACACTATTCCATACCCCTGTGCTTCACATGAAGATTAAAGAGCACCTGTCAAATCAATTTTAGGCTAAAGCTAGGTACACACTTCCAATAATTATTGTTAGAAAATGAACGATTACGACCGATCAACGATTATGCACGATTATACTTGAACAATCATATTGTGCACAATTCTGTATATGCTGTAACAATATGATTGTTCATATATAATCCACCAACAGTGTCCACACACTAGATACAATGGTTTGAACGAAGCAGGAAGGGACATGTAAAGGAGAAAGTGTACTGCAGAAACATGCACAATCACTGAACGACACGATACTGTACACACGATAGATAGTGAAAGATCGTCGGCCAATCAGATCCACCGTGGCGGTTGTTCATTTCCAACGACAATCCTCGTTCGTCGGAGTCCTTGGTCACTTTTTTTTGGCCAATCGGTTGTTCATCGGTGGTTAGTCAGTCGTTTCTAACGATAATTATTGGACGTGTGTATGCAGCTTTAGTCTACACGGACTGCATTCCCATGGGCTAATCTACACCAGGACATTTCCTTCAGGCACGTTTTTGAGCGTTATCTTAAACGTTGCTTGCAACATTTAAAAAATTAAAACGCTGGATAAACGCGGGAAAACGCTTCTATAGAAAGCTTCTATTGAAAACAATGGGGGCTTTTATAAACATTATTAGCAGGACTTTGGAATCTGGAAGCCCCCCTTTATTAAGGAGACTCCCAGATCTCCACCGCCCCACCCTGGGGAATGAGTACAGGGGTACATAAATCCCCTTACTCATTTCCTTAAGGGGTTAAAATATAAGTAAAAAATAGGACAAGGCTTTAATTTAAAATTATTTTATTAATGTGTGTGTTTGTGTAATTTTCCTTTTTTTTTTTTTTTTTTTACAGGTTATCCCAATGACAGGATGATTTCCAGGGTTGCAATGAACAGAGCCCTGGAAATCCTCGTGACAGTGAGGGATTGCAGGGCACTAGGGGTTAAATGAGGACAAGCCTCTCCATTCACCCCTAGTGCTCTGGCTGAGGTTTTATATTTCTCAGCCATTCAGCACTAGAGATGAATGGGGAGACTTGTGCCCATTCATCCCTAGTGCTCTGTGATTGGCTGAGAAATGGGAAATGCTGATGACAGCTCAAGCATCATCAGGATTTACCTTTCCTCAGCCAATCAGGGAGCAGAGCAATCAGCAGAACTTTACTATGCTGACAGCTCTGCTCCCTTGATCGCTCCTGCAGCCCTAGAGGAGCTGTGACATGTATTACACATACAGAATACATGTCACAGCTCCTCTACGGCTGCAGAAACGATCAGTGGAGCAGAGCTGTCAGCATAGTAAAGCTCCGCTCATTGCTCTGCTCCCTGATTGGCTGAGGAAAGGGAAACCCTGATGATGCTTGAGCTGTCATCAGGGTTTCCTATTTCTCAGCCAATCACAGAGCAGTAGAGGTATGAATGGAGATGGTATCTCCATTCAACCTCTATTGCCCTCGTATTGCCTGCGGTTACAGCTAGTTGAAGGCACCTGCTTTCAATAAGCTGTGACCGCTAAGTTCCCACGGTGCAAGAATCCCACAATGACATTATGATTCATAATATCATAATATTATCATAATATTGTCGGATAACCTGTAAAAAATAAAAAAAAGAACAAGTTTATAATAAAAAACACATACGAAATTATTAATGTAAGAAAAAAAAAATTTTTTGCTGCCGAATCCCGTGTTTTTCGGGTCGGGTCCACCCGAATTCAAACAGCCATATTTGGGTCGAATATAGGGACAACCCGAATTCGAACATCAACACTAATCCTGTTGCATCCTTCTCTAAAGAGTTTCACAGTGGTCATCCCTTCTTAGTTGTTTAGCGATCCGCCATGGCAAACAAAATCAGGGGAGAGCTGTACACACACACATTGGAACAGAGGTAGTCCATGGTAAAGACTGTAGTTGCCAAATTCAAACAATTGAAACTTTACATAAACAGGTAAACATACATAAACAGATTGGGGGTGATTAACTAATGGAATTTCAGATGTTCCAATTACCAAGGATATCAGGATAACAAGGATGAACAGGATAACTCGTGGTTGTTGGAGTTACTCCACCCACTAATTTGTTTAAATATTTATTGGTTGCAAACCTCTTATAAATATATAGAACAAAATATACATAAAAAAATGGTTGAAGTATGGTTTGAATGTTGAAGTAAGCAGAGATTTATCCCATTTCCTAAGCTTTAGTCCAGCTTTAGTGATGATAGAAAAAAAATGACAATAAAAAAAACGACAATAAATTCACTCCTTACACTAACCAAAAAAGTTTGGAATTTTAAATGTAATATCAACAGGGGCACCAGGGTAATATTTAAAAACCAATTGACACTTCAAAAACAATAGACAAAAACAGCTTTTTATATTTATAGACTTTGAGGGTGAGGTGAAAGTGCTATGGTGAAGAAAAAAAAAAAATACTTGTCAAAGCAAAAAAAATAAATAAAAACATTTGCAGGAAGAATGCAATAAAGAAAGAGCCAATATAACAAACACTGCTACAATTGACATTAAAGAAGCTGCATTCATAGTTTTAACAATGTGAATAAAGACATTTACAAACTTTACAAGTTTTGGTATATTCTAGAACAAAAACTATACTTTTATAAACAGAACTAAAGGACCACATGTGTAGTCCTTTAGTGTGCAAGGGGATAAGTCCCTTTTGCTATGTGAACAGCCTACTACAGCCTTTAGTAAATCAAGCAATACATCAATTTAATTTAGGACTATTTAAGACTATAAAGCTATTTATCTATATGTCATTAAAATAATTATACTACAGGTATAACTATTATTCATATTCAACATATCCTAAAATATAGGAAATATAAAGGATTTAATTTATTCAGTAATGCTGTTATGATCCATAAACTGTATACCCTTCACTTTATGGTCCGAATGATTGCATTATACCAATACTTTACCATTACTTGAGGGGCAATATCTATATTTATATATGTTTTAAAGACTGGATATACCATTGTTCTACCATCGGAAGTCTCACCTAATATTGCACTAATGTACTTTAAGATTATTATGACAAACGTTTCCCTATAAACACCACTGTCTATAACACACCTATACCACTAGAGGACTCCCACTACAACCACTAAACCATATTATAGGTAATAGTAGGATACTGTATCAAATCTAGGAACAAAGTGTTTTTGATATCAGATAGTAATTTATTATTCAAAATAAAAAATATATATTGTCTATGGTGTCGAAAGAATTTTTTAAAAAATACAACACAATTTCTTTTAAGGATATATATAAATATATATATATATATATATATATATATATATATATATATTCTAATAATTTAAATACAATCAATATGTATCATCTCCTAGATTGTAAACTCTTTGGGGCAGGGTCCTCTCCTCCTCCTGTGTCACTGTCTGTATCTGTCTGTCATTTGCAACCCTTATCTAATGTACAGCGCTGCATATGTTGGCGCTATATAAATCCTGTTTATTAATATTATTAATATTATTGTTATTAATAATAATATTAATAATATACATCATTTGCGCATATTTATTTGGCCTGAAATTCAAAATAAAAAACAATAAATAAAAGCCTTGACTGCCCCTTCTTTATGGCTTGGGAGCCTATAAAATTGGTCTCCACTAATCTGTCAGACGCAGATCAATGAAGTGCTCTGATGGTTGGTACTTGTACTGTTGTGAGAATAAATTCTTCCAAGGGCGTTCACAAGAAACTTCAGTGCCTAAGGGATCCTTAGAAAACATTTTATGAATCCAGGTATATGCTTATATCAAATAATTGTTTTCTAGCGGCCACACACCCATAAGACCAATGCATTTCTAGATAGTGGGGCCACATGAATTTTGGGTATCCCATCTGTGTCCCTAACTGTGCCTAGCTATTGCTAATTCCCGGAGTGGGACTAAAGGTGGGCTCTCCTAATATTGAAACACTTCTATAAGCCACAGGCTAATTTATTTAGATTATCCTGGGGTTACCTATGTTCTGCAAACATAACTCCTGAAATGACTGGAAGATGTAGCAGTTGAATGGTGTTAGGTTGTTTCGGTAGTTATCTGTCCCTGCTTGAACCATAATCTCACATTACTTTCTCTGAAGTTTTTTTTTTTTCTGTGGGCTGCCAACTTTCTTCTACCTCACAGAAATTATAACTGTCCTATTGATTTGCTTGGGTGACTTTACAACCTGTCTGTGATGATCTGGCTATCAAGCAGTATATTACAGAAAATTTAGAAAAGGACATCATTCATCCATCTACTTCTCCAGCTTGCGCAGAAGACACGGGCTTTGCAGAAAAGAAAGATGGGAATCTGCTCTCCTGCATTGACCACAGGAGTCTTAATAAAATAACTGTTAAGAATAAATATTATATTCTATCCTTATTCCCTCTTTAAAGACTTGTTTTTTTCAGGTTTTAGGACCTTAAATCTTTTTGGGGTCCACAACTGATCTTTGTCAGGCATGGACAAATAAAAAAAAAAAAAAACATCTTTAAGAGTATGGAAGGCATTACAAGTTCATTTTTTGTTTTTTATGAAATTTTTTATTTTTGAAAAACATAACAAAAACAAGACAATAACCAATCAAGACAAAACAGGGTAAGGGTAAATACAGGAAACAAAGACCGGTATGTTACACATTCCACATAGCAAAAAAAAAAAAAAGAAACAACTTGTGGTGTAGATACAGACAACATATCATCGTTAGCATCTGGGTACATCTGTGGGACCATAAAGTGCATTAGAAAAAAAGAAAAAAGGAAAAATAGGAGCGAGGAGAACATACAAAATATTATTATACAAAATAATCCCCCCCCCCCTCCTCACCCTCAGAGACTTGGATCCAGGTGGAGCTTGAACTCCTGGGTGTCTCGGTAGTAGATCCAGCTACCCCATATCACATTGAATTTTTCCTGCGTACCCCTTAAGCTCGTGGGCAGGTCCTCCATGAGCATCATACCATTAACCCTGTGAAACCACATGCCCGTAGTGGGTACCGACGCTGTTTTCCACAACATAGGTATACTAATAATAATAATAGATCTCCTATAGCTCTTATCCGAGATAGTGTTATGATGCAAAAAGAAAAACCGGGGGTCTTCTGGGACATTGTGGGTGGTAACTTTCTGTATGAGTGCCCTCACCTGTTCCCAATAGGGGCCCAGCAACAGGCAGGACCAGAAAATGTGTAACATGGTGCCCTTTTCCCGGTTGCACCGCCAGCACCTGTCTGAGACTTCAGGGAAAAAGCTATGTAGCCGCTCTGGGGTCCTATACCACCAACAGAGGATCTTAAAGCTCAGTTCCTGAGCTTTTCTGGAGGACCGATGATCCGCAGAAAGGATCTTGCTTTTTTGCTCTGGTTCCAAAGTATACCCCAGTTCAGCCTCCCATGCCTGCATAGTATGAAGGAGAAAAGTTCTCTGGGTTCCGGTTAAGTACAGCATAAAGGTAGGACAGAGAGTGTCTAAGAGAGCCACTTCCTGTAAATACCGTCTCAAAACCCGTTTTCACTTGGGTACTGCTATATTCTGGGGGGAGGGATAGTAGATAATGGGACAGCTGAAGTGACCTCCAAAAATCAAGGTCAAAGTCCCCTGACCCATCTGTGAACGTCTCCATCGAGACCCACTGCCCTTGGTGGATAAAATGTTCTGCTCTTTGAAGCCCTCTCTCACGCATCTCCCCAAATTTCCCATCCTCCAAACTGGGGGGGAAGGAGAGGTTACCAACAATCGGATACATGGGAGAGGGTTCGGGCGATAGGTTGAGTTTAAATACAGGTTTCTGACAGGCCTTCCAAGTGGCAAATATCAAGGGATGATTTTTCAAATTCGGGTGAGGGAGCTTCGGTAACCATGGGAGCACCGTCAAAGGTACCGGCGTAAAAGACTGTTCCACTCTTATCCATTGTTTGAACTCCCCATGTCAGAACCAATCTAGGATACGGACCATGTGGGTCGCCATATAGTACAAAGAAAAATTGGGGATACCCAGTCCCCCCCCACTCTTGTTCCGGAATAACAGGCTCCTGCTAAGCCTATGACCCTTCGTGCCCCAAATAAAATGGAATACCTTGGAATGTAATGATTTAAAAAAGATATTGGCAGAGCCTGAAGAAGATACAGGGTTCGTGGCAGAACGTTCATTTTGACCGCCTCTATGCGCCCTAGCCAGGACAGAGTCAGAGAGAACCAGTATTCCAAGTGCTTGTTAATGGTAGTGGGGATGGGAGCAATATTTAGGGCATAGAGCTGTGACAGGTCTGCTGGGATCTGAGTCCCCAATTACTTGATCGCCTTATCTTCCCATTTAAAGGAGAAGGAGAGAATGAGATGGGATCGAAGAGTCTTAGGCATGGAGATACTCACTTTTCTCTATGAAAATAAGGTCATCTGCATAGGCTGCCACCCTATGTTCACAACCATTTAGCGTAAGACCCTGTATATCTGGATTGGAGAGTATTGCCGACAGTAGTGGCTCCAGAGACAGAACAAAAATAAGCGGGGACAAAGGACAGCCCTGTCTAGTGCCGTTAGAAATGTTAAAGGTTGAGGACACTTCTCCGTTTACCCTGACCGATGCAGAAGGGGATGAATACAAAGCCTGGATCGAAGCCATCATCTTGCTCCCCATGCCCATAGTACGAAGTGTGGCGAGCATAAAGTCCCAGTCCACTCTATCAAAGGCCTTTTCCTACCTGATCTATGTGGATAAGAGCATGGATATGCCTTTGAAGTCTGTTGGCTAGGATTTTGGTAAACAGTTTAAGATCTTGATTCAGAAGTGATATAGGCCTCTAGCTACTACATGCCGAAGGATCCTTATCTGCCTTGGGAATTACAGTGACTAAGGCCCTTAAAGAATCCAAAGGTAGAGAGCTCCCCTCGGTCAATGAATTGAAGGCGGCTACAAAATGAGGGGCCAGGTCCTCTGCGAATTTCTTATAGTATGGGAGCGAGAATCCATCAGGGCCTGGCGCCTTCCCCGACTTAGTTTGCTTTATAGCTGCCTGGAATTCCGCAACAGATATCGGGGCCTCCATGTCCTGACCTGCTGAATTGGACAGGCTTGATAGATCAATTCCCTCTAAATACCGCTGTATTCTCCCCAAATTAGAGTTACGTGCTGCTCCCGACTGGTCGGGCGGTTTTAGGTTGTACAGGGAGGCGTAATAATCTCTGAATTTCTCACAATCTCTTTCACTCAATATATCTTGCTCCCGGTAGCAGTGGCTAGAAAAGGTACATGTGTATTCTTAGGCCTCTGAGAGCCTTTGCTAGGAGGCGCACACATTTATCCCCATGTTCATAATAGGTTCTCCGGCATTTGACAAGGGCTGCTTTTGCTTTACCGAGACATAGGGAGGCTAATTTCTGACGTAAAAGAGCCAACTCCGAGCCTAACTGTTTGTCCAGAGAACGCTTGTGTAGGAGCTCTAACTCCTGTAGGCGTTTGATAGTGGAAGCAATTTCAGCCTGCCTTTTCTTCTTCAGTCTGGCTCTGTGCTTTTTAAGAATCCCCCAAATTACTGCCTTGTGTGCCTCCCAGATCACAGTGGGGGAGCACTCAGGAGCAACATTCAGGGCAAAAAAAATCCTCATTTTAGAGGTCAGCTCCGCAGTGACCACTGGGCCAGCCAGGAGTGATTCATTTAGTTTCCAATGCCAAGACTTGGGGGAGGTGTAAGCTAAATGCAACGTGAGAATCACTGGTGCGTTATCAGAGAATGCAATGTTTCCAATCTTGCAGTCCAAAACCTGCATCAGATCCCCCTGTTTAAGCCAATAATAATTAATGCGTGAATACATCCGGTGTGGGTGGGAATAGAAGGTGTAGTCTCTTCCAGTTGGATTCAGGATCCACCACACATCAACCAGTTGATGTTGGTGCAAGCAGTGTTTCAATTGAGCAGAGGGATGTGAGCCAGCCGACCCCGCCGCACCGGATGTATCAAATTCATGATTAGAGCAAAGTTAAAGCAGGCCTTCTGCGAACTCATCAAGTTTCTCAAGCATCCCTTTCAAAAATCCTTTGTGGTACACTTAGGGTGCATAGATAGATGCAAAGGTTACCAGGAGCTCCTCCAGAATTCCCCTAACAAACAGTACTCTGCCCTCTGCCCTAGGGCACCCTGCCCTATATAGGTCAATGAGATGCCAACGTACTGAGCCTGAGATCAAGAGGGAAGTACCCCCAGATCTAGAGTCCACCGAGCCACAATGGTAACTGATCGGGAATTTCCTATTGGATAATTTGCGAACTTTGTCATGCTTAAAATGAGTTTCCTGGAGTAGCGCCACCTGAACCCGTAGTCTCGCCAATTCAGACAACAGTGCCAAACGTTTCTCCGTGACATTCAGTCCCTTGACATTGAATGTTACTAACTTAATACGGTCCATGTTAAAAGCAATAGATCACCAGAGTAGATTTTGGTTAAAGCTCAGAGGTCTGAGGTTGTGTAACCCAGTGTTTGAGGCTGGGGAGCGGGTATGAGGTAACTATTAGCGGGATAGGGGTTAAACACGAGGAAGGAAGGGGAGGAAGGGAACCAGTTAGGGAGGGTGGGAGGTGGGGGCGAATAACAAAATATATATGTACCAAAGGTACGTAAGGCACCAAAAGGTGTCAAGTCTCAGATAGCCTGAGAGGCCTAAGTGGGGGAGTAGTAAAAATCTACGACGGCATGGGTGCGTCCCCCACAAACGGCCCAGTGTAAACCAAACAACTTACAATTGGTGGTAGTAGCACCGCACCAACCTTGTCACATACATTAGTGCTGGGCGCATAATAAAAGGTCAAAGTGCATAAAAAGCAAACATAAATAAATCGAATTCTAGTCAGCAGACCTATAGAAGAGGTAATCAGTGATATAATACTGGGCATAACATGGAGCTCGAACACAGCAGCAAAGTATACAATCATATGAAAACGGCCTAGTAAATAAACTGCAGAACAGGCAGATATAGTGCATACCGTGTTTTTCGCCGTATAAGACGCTCCGGAATATAAGACGCATCCAATTTTAAAGGAGGAAAATCTAGAAAAAAAATATTCTGAAAGATTATTCCCCTTCTGATCACTCATGTGCCATTCATACCGGTATTCCCCTTCTGATCACTCATGTGCCATTCAAATTCCCTTTCTGATCACTCTGTGCCTTTCAAATTCCCTTTCTGATCACTCTGTGTCATTCAAATTCCCCTTCTGATCACTCTGTGTCATTCAAATTCCCCTTCTGATCACTCTGTGTCATTCAAATTCCCCTTCTGATCACTCTGTGCTTTTTTTCCACTGTATGGCAGTTAGGACAGGGAACAGCAGGGGGCGCTGTGCCAGCTTCTTTCGCTCTGCACTGAAGCCAGGAGAAGACACGATGCTGCCAGAGAGGAGACACACGCTGCATGCAGCCAGCAAGGAGAAGAGACACACGCAGGATCAGGTATCGGGTGAGTATCTTATTTTAATTATTTTATAACACATTTGTCGTATAGGATGCACCAACTGCGTTCCCCCAGTTTTGGGGAAGAAAAAGTGCGTCTTATACGTCAAAAAATACGATAATTACCTCGACCCTTCCCCGGATGGGGTGGGTCGAATGTCTCTTTAAGTCCACAGGAACGCAGTAGTGCATAACTTCAGGGGCAAAGTTCCTGAGGCGAGGACCACAGGTGGTGTAAGTCCAGTCCTTATGAAAACCCAAATCAAGCAGGTCCATCTTGATGAGGTGAAGCGCGGCGTTGCCGGGTTCTGCCAGTCTGCGTGCGCCATTGTGAAGCCTGAGTAGGTGGCGGGGCTTCAGCATTGTCGGCCAATCAGGGATAGAGGTGGCAGGTAAGTCGAATGTTGCCAAAAAGGATGGAAGGTCCGCTTCAGATCGAAAGATCGCTGTCTTTCCTTCTTTGTGTGCGGTTAGTTGAAATGGAAAGCCCCAGCGATATGGAATTTCCTGTTGCCTTAGAGCTAATAGAACCGGCCACAAAGCCTTGCGTAACAGGAGCGTATGGCGGGAGGGTCTTGTAACAGTTGTATCTCACATCCTTGAAACTGGAGGGGTTCCTGTTGCCTCACCACTTTCATTATGGCCTCCTTAACTGCAAAGGAGTGAACCCTGCAAATAACATCTCGTGGCTTGGAGGGGTCTGTGTTTATGGGGTCCAAAGCACGATCTATTTCAATCACAGAATCAGAGGCAGCATGAAGAAGAGAATTGAAAATCGCTGTGGTCGCAGCGTGCAGAGCTGGGGGTGCAATATCTTCCGGGAGACCCCTTAAACGGATAATATTACGTCTGTTTCTGTTTTCTAGGTCATCCTGTTGCATCAGCAATTGTTGTAGCAGCATAGAATGAGAGTTTAAGGTCTCTGTATGCTGGTTCACTTGTAACTGTATGTCAGCTGTCGTTTTCAAAATCATCCATCCTGATGGACACATCTTTTCTAAAAGTTGCCAGTTCCTCCTTAATAGTGTGCTAAAATTTGCCAAAGCATGCCAGCAGATCTCGCCTAGTGAAGGGGGCATCCTCCCCTCCTTCACTGTCACTGCTAGAATCTGCTCCCCTCCTGGGGGGGGATTCTATAGTGCTCCTGAGCCCCTGGCTAACCTGCACATCCGTGCCTGCATAGGTGGTCCCTATCAATTCATCCCCCAGCAGCTCCTCTCTCAACCCTCCACTGGTTTGAGGTGACTCACCGCTGGAAGAGGAGCCATTGTGGAAGTGCCGTGGCCGGCCGCGAGGAGCGCAAGGTGAGGAAGGCGCCATCTTGGGGGAGGGGAATCCTCCGATGTTTCCTCCAGCGAGCCCCTTTTTTGGAAGAAGGAGCTGATTTCACGTGGCCTGCAGCCTGACACTGCGCTGAGATCTGCGGCCCATCTTGTAAGCGGTGTTATGCGAGCCATTTATGGAGCGCGGGACCGGAAGCCTGAGGAGAGACATTCTACCCGTCTACGCACATGCGCAGTCCCCCCTACAAGTTCATTTTGATGCTCATATAATGTTCTATCTGTTTTCTCAGGATTTATTTGGCGATATAGTTTTAGGGATTATTTTAGCACATTTGTGGGGGTGTATCTCAATGAAATATTGACCTTGGTCAGTTTCACCCAGATTACTGTAAATATGTAAACCTCTATTAAAAAAACAGATGAAGATGTTTCCCTTTCTATTTTTTTAAAAAATTTATTTTTTTGAGGTTTTTACAAGTAAATAGAAATACAATAACAAAAATACAAACAATAAACAAGGAAAGAATTACAGTAAGGACATTACATAACGCTATGATTTAATACAAGGCAGGTTACATTTGTTATAGCTTGTGCAACAGAGCCAACATGGACATCTAAATGAGAGCTATGTGCCCAAAGAAGGAAATATTTAATTGAATCAGTTTTCCAATGACATGGGTACTGCGACTGGAGATGTCCGAGTAAAATGTCCTTTAGGTTAACTGGATGGGCTTCTGTTTTGGTCCAATTAATTTCGTATCCAGGGAGGGAACCATACTCCTTCAACACCTTATGTAAATTGGGAAAGGTCACAAGGTGGTTAGTGATGGTTAGGGGGTTATTGTCTGCGTAAAGTGCTATTGTAAATTGTTTAGTTTTAATAGGTACACCTATGATATTGGGGTGGTTATGTACCATGGCTGCGAGGGGTTCTATGCATAAGGCGAATAACAGTGGGGAGAGGGGGCAGCCCTGCCCTTATGTAAGGCTTTTATCATAAATGGCTAACTGAGTCTGTCGAAGGTCTTTTCGACATCCAGACCCAGTACCACTGCACCAGTTTCCATTTTGTTTAAGGCATCTATAATATCAATAGTGTGTCTCCCAGCTTGGTGTGCCAAGATAAATCCAACCTGATCTTTGGCTATTATAGTGGGAAAATAGGTCCTTAAGCAGGTCGCAAGTAGTCTAGTGAAAATCTAAGAATCAGAATTTAGCAGGAAGGGATATGGTGCACTAGCTGTGACTAGCTGTCATTTTGGGGTTTTTTGCTGATTTAGGGAATACTGAAATGTAGGAGTGAAGCATTAATATCCGGATAGAGGATCCCTCTAGGAAGCCAATAAACAAATCTGTCATATGAGCCACCAAGGTGCCAATGCCTTACAGTAGGTATATTAGAAGCCATCTGGTCCCAGGGCTTTGTGTTGTGGTAAATTCGTAATAGTTGCGAGAATTTCTTCCCCCAGATTTCTTGTTTAAGGGCTTCTATTTCCGATTCATTTAGGACTTTTAGAAGAGAGCATCTGCAAAGATATTCGTAAATGTGGATCTATAGGTGACATGCATCTCCCAGTTGGGCATTGTGTACCGTGGAATAGAAGTCAGAGTAATAATCGCCAAATATTTTGGCAATGACTTCTGTGTTGTATTGAACCCCGCCCAAGTGATCTCAAAGTGATAATGGTATAGATTTAGATGTCAGCTCCCGAACCTGCCATGCAAGTAGGGTATCCAACTTATTCCGTTTGTCATAGAAATTTTGTCGTAGGTACATTAGGGACCTCTGTCTTGTCTAAGTATTATTGATAATGGAAATCAATAACTTGTTTAAGAAGTGATATGGTGGGGGCAGCATACAGCGATTGCTCCGATTTATACAGTTTATCTGTGAGTGTTATACGCTGGTGAATTATCTTTCTTACGTTTGTTAGATTCTGAAATACAATGACCTCTGATTAGCTCTGATTACTGCCTTATGGGCTTCCTATAAGGTAGAGATTTGTGCTACAGAATGTAAATTATCTTGGAAATATCTGTCCAGTGTCTTTTGGAGAACTAATTTTGTAGGCATATGTTTTAGCAGAAAGTCATTGAAACGCCAATGACACTTCTTGCTAAAGGTGGGTTCAAAATCTCCTATTAACATGATAGGATCAGACCAGCTGATCGGGCCTATATCAGTATGTGACATAGCTCATGTAATGAAATAGTCAATCCTGGTGTGTTTTATATACTGAAGGTGAGTAAAACACCAGACATCAAATAAATTGGATTTATGCATCATCTTACGGAAACCTGTCGATATACATGAGGTAGGTGTCTGGTTGTAGGGTCAGTGGTTAGCAGATCCAATAGATATGTATGGAATAATGCAATTGTTACTAATAATACCCGCTGTAAAGGTGAAGAAATAAAAAGCCAATTTTATTATTATTATTATTAATAATAATAATATTAATAAACAGGATTTATATAGCGCCAACATATTACGCAGCACTGTACATTAAATAGGGATTGCAAATGACAGACTAAGACAGACAGTGATACAGGAGGAGAGGTCCCTGCCCCGAAGAGCTTACAATCTAGTAGATCTCATCGAACATGCGTGGGATGGGCATCTCTTTCCCTTAGTAGAAAAAATGCCCTTCTACACATGAGGCTCTAAGCTCCCAAAAAAAGGGTGTTGCACTTAAAAAAGAAAAAAAAAATTACATTTTTGTTTTACATATAAGGGTTGTCTTCCTTTTATGTAAAGTGAAAATGTTGAGTTTAGGTATGCTTTAAGTAGAATTACTTGTATATATGTATAACATCAGTTGATTGAAGGGGAGCTGGAAAGGCTGGCTGAAACATTGACCCCAAACAAAAAGATACAGAGGTGTGAACAGCATTGGTGGAGGATACAATCACCCCCATCAAGTGCCCAAGAAAGAGTGATAGGTAAAAACTAATTGTTTACTCCATCACCGAGTCACACTCAGGGTAGTTAAAAATGTAAAAAACAAACACTTACCTGGTCCCATCGGCGTCCTCCAGGCTCCTGCCATCCTCTGGCTGCGTCCTCTTCCCCCGATCTGTCCCCTGGCGCAAGTGCGCTGACATTTTCCGGGAGTTCCCGGTGACGTCGGCGCATACAGTCGCTGCTAGGCACGGCGGGAATTTTGAATTATTTTGTAATGCATTCAATACAAAATAACTGTATTAAACTGGATTTCTATGTCTAAAAGCAGTACATTGTCTTTCATGAAAATTAATTTATAACATAATATTATGAGTATAATAAAGTTTAAAACACAAAATCATGTCAACGTTTATTATTAAATTTATTATTAAATTTATTTTTTTTTATTTATTATTTTGACATAAGTTTGTGTTTCAAACTTTATTACACTCATACTATTATATTATACTGTAAAATGTATTTTCATGAAAAACAATGTACCGCTTTTAGACATATAAATCCTGACAGAAATGAACCACCCAGGAGGTTAGACAATAGTAACGACTATGGTGGGGACATTACATTTGAACCTCTTTGAGTAATAAAAAGTGACAACTATGGACAAAGCACTTGAGCAAGCAATATCTGAGCTCTATTAACAAGATAATATTATTAATACTTACTATTCACTTTGGGGAGCATACACATTTATCCATTATGCTTGATATTTTATTATTGGCATTTAAAAAAAAAAAAAAATGTATGTTAGATCCTCTGTGAACTTTCTTTGACTGTGTAGGTCCTTCCAGGAAGATGAACCCCTTTAATTTGCAAAAGAAACCCTTTTTAGGGATGTAAATTTGATTCCTCCTCCTGTTCCTTCCTATCCTGTTACATCTTTAGGGCAGGAAAGGAAGGGAAACATCCCCAGCAGGGTGCAGAAAGCAAAAAATAACACGATAGGGGGTTTTAAACCACTGTTTGCCACTGTGTGCTATGTGTGTGCATCCTAAACAGCCCCACACACGTTGCTGGACACACATTAGATCTTGTATTTTCCAAACTCTGCAACCTCACCCACCTTAACAACTCACCATGTCTCTTTTCTAATCACAACAAAATCCTTGTCTTCAACCTATCTAATTCTTGCTCACAACCATAGCCTATTCTCAAACTTCCTTACATCCCTAACGCCCACTTTGTCTAAAATCACATCCCCGATCAAGCTGCTCTCCAGTTACCCACACTATCTTTGGCTCTGGAAAAAGTCACCCTTGCCACCTTTCGCTTCCCGTCTTATTAACCCCCTGACTCTGGCACAACAGTCACACCAGATTTCTACAAAAACAAAAGCACAGATGGAGAAAACCTAGCCTCACTACGGACTTCATGGACTACAAAGCCAGGCTTTAATACCTTAACACAGCACTCACTGTCGCCAAGCAAAATTTTTCTCCGCTGTCGTATGCTCTCTAGCTTCCAAACCACAAAGCCTCTTTTAAGCAATTGACACCCTACAAAACCTCACATCTGCTTCCCCTACAACTACCTTCTCTGCCCAAGATATTGCTACTTTAAAGATTAAATTGTTCAAATCAGTTAAATCTCTGCTCACTGTGCCACTGCAAACATATCCACCACTTCTACCTGTAAATCATCACTAACCACCTTTAGCCATGTTACTCTGGATGAAGTCTCCTCTCTTCTCTCATATTCTTCATCTACTACCTGTCCACTTGACCCTGCCCACTCCTCTACCCTGGCCCCCGCACTAACCAAACTATTTAACCTATCCCTTTCAATTGGTATCTTCCACTCAGCTTTCAAACATTCCATTATTCTCCCTAACATGAAGAAACTTTCATTAGACTCCCTCCCTCCCTCCCTACTTTTTAGCTACCATCCTATCTCACTTCTCCCATATGCCGCCAAACTTCTTCAACGCCTTGTCTATAAAAGACCCACCGACAATCTGAATACCAACCGCTAGAAAATGCCTATCGGGTCTGCGATTCCGTGCTGTATGCCACCACAGTATCCCAAACAGCCTATTTTGCCCAGCAATGTCACTGGCAGCAGTAGTGTATAGAGAAAAAGCAGCAGCCCCCACTTCCCTTGCCGTGTAGCCTGGTGTATTTTATGGCATCCCCAGCATCCATTGTTAGAATGTGCACAGCTGAAGGGATTCTAGAGGCTGAACAACTCTTGACTTAGTCCTGCACTGCCATTGGCTGCTGGGACTTTATAGCCTCTCTGCTGCCAGTCACCAGTCCCTGTTGTAGTGTTAAGCCGACTTGCTGCTGGTGTGTATTTTTGTGATTTACTGTTGCTGACCTTACCTGTTCCTGACCCTGTGAGTTTTTGCTGCCTAGCCAACCTTTTGCCTGTGACCCCGACTCTGATTGTGTCTTGCCCTTGTGTACCTCGTCTGGTGGACAGATTACCTGTGAATGACCTCTTGGCCTGTATTCTGAACTTGTCTCTGCTGAAATCTTGGAACTGCATTATTGGTGGGCTCCTGTTCCTCTGCCAGCCCTTTCCCAGACACCATTCCCTGCACACTAAATCCTGGGGGCAACCATGTGCTGGGAAACACAACAAGTCTCCTGAGGTTGAGTGGGGGCTTTATATAGGTGAAGAGTGGGGCGTTAGATTTGGGGGACTGGTGTCTGGAAAGTATTGCTGTTGGACCAGGGCCTTACACCAACTTTCTACACTCCAGTCTGGTTTTCAAGCTGCCCATTCTACCAAAACCACCATTAATGAGGTGGCCAATAACCTAATAAAATCCAAGTCTCAAGGCAACTTTTCTCCCCTCCTGTTCTTAGATCTTTCCTGTGCTTTTGACACTGTTAAACACCCCCTTCCAATCCAAATCATGAACTCCGTTGGTATCAGTGACACTCCCCTCTCTTGGTTTGCTTCCTACCTGTCTGTACACTCCTTTCAAGTTTCTTTAAATGGTAACTCCTCCCCTTCTCCCTGTCGGTGTTCCTCAAGGGTCTGTCCTTGGACCTGTTCTCTTCTCCCTGTATACCTCCTCACTTAGCAAACTCATACCATCTTCTCGGTTTACAGTACCATCTGTATGCAGATGACACTCAAATCTATCTCGAACCCTGACTAGTCTCCCTCGGTCGGTGATAAGGTTTTATGCTATCTGTCAGCCATCTCATTATGGATGGATAACAGGTTTCTGAAACTCAACCTGTATAAAACAGGACTTAGCATCCCCCCCCCCCATTAACAAATCTCCCACTGACATATTTATAACTGTTAATAGCACTGTTATTATTTTCTCCCCTCGAGCACTTTTTCTTGGTGTTACCTTCAAACATGCCATCACTTCACCCCCCACATTCAGAACATCCCCAGGTCCTACCACTTTCACATACAAAACATCTCCAAAACCCACCCTACCTGTCCCTAGAGACCACCTAACTTTGTACACAAAGCTTATCAGCTTCTGTTTGGACTACTGTAACATCCTCCTCTCTGGTATTCCATTAACCTGACTCTATAATCTATCTAGCTTTATAATCTATCATGAATTCTGCAGCCAGACTTATCCATCCTTCCCACTACTCCTCTTCTTTTGCCTCTCATTGCAATTCTCTACACTGGCTTTCATTTCACCATAGAATCAAATTTAAGCTACTATGCTTTGCCTTCAAATTCTTCCCTTCTACCTTTCTGCCCTGATTGAAGAATACTCCTCTAAAAGTGCTCTTTGCTCCTTTAGTGACCTACTAATGACTTCCTATCTTGTCACATGCATGGCTCCAGGACATTTCTAGGGCTGCCCCCACTCTCTGGAGCTCTCTTCCTCTTCCTATTCAGCTTGTATACTACTTTTTGCACATTTGAGGGAGCTCTTAAAACATATCTTTTCAAACTTGCCTACCCATCTTCTTCTTAAACCCTCACAACTCACCCACCAACCCATATCCCCGTCCTATTGTGTGCTACTCCCCCCTCCTCTTAGATTGTACATTTTGTTTTATTAAAAGATTTAAAAGGTAAAGATTTGGGTTCTGAGAGCACTAGGCTGACTTTTCATTTGGGTACAACCTAAATGACAGAGATGGTTTGCACCTAAATGCAAGGGAGTCTGCTGTGCTAGGGGAATAAAGGTATATTTAAACTAGGACAGAGGGGGTGGGACAGTCAAAAAAGTTAGCAGAAAGGTCTCACAGGGGTTAGTCACCAGTGGAGGGTGGATTGGGGATAGTTGGTGGGATGGTTTTGGATAAGTATAAGGAGTTTCCCATGTTACACAGAAACATTTAAATTGTGCAGTACTAATTGTACAGAAAAACAAGAGATTTGGCAAACACTGCAGGCAATTACAGCAATGGTTTAAGGAGCCTGTTCAATGCTATAAGTCTAGCAAACAAAATAAGGGAGTTGGAAGCCCTAATGAATGAAGAGCACTATGACTTAGTTGGTATTGCTGAATTCTGGCTTTGTTGTTCACATGACTGGCTGCCAATATTCCTGGTTATACTCTCTTTCGTAAAGACATAAACAAGAAGGTGGTGGTGTCTGTCTGTGTGGGGTATGTGAGAGGTAATCTGAAAGCGAATGTGAAAAAATAAATTGTTGATGGAGCATGTGGTGATGTTGAGACAATATTGGTGGAGCTGCATATGGGGATGCATAAAACACAGATAATTATTTGGAGTCCACTATAGGCCCCCAGTGCTAAAGAAGAAATAGAGAATCATTTACTTTCACAGATACAAAGGGCTGCAAAGGCTGGGACAATTACAGTAATTAGTTATTTTAACTACCCTGACATTGACAGGAGTAATGGCACGACAGGTACAGCAAAAGGGCAGAAATGTATGAATTTATTACAACATAATTTTATGGTAGAGTTTATAAAAGCCCCAACTAGAAATTAAAATCTGCTAGACCTAGTTTTTTCTAACAATGCAGAGCTTATACCAAATTTGCATATAAATTAAAATCGGGTTGTAGTGACCATAATATTTCATTTAAAGTAAGTTGAAAACAGGAAGCAAAAACAGGAAAGATTAAAACATTCAATTTTAAGAGAGATTTTTTTTTATTATTATTTTATGGGATGTGGTTCACAGCTAATATTAAAAAAGTCAAAAAGAATAAGAAAAGGGCATTCCAAAAATATAAAACTGAAGGATCACCTTCATCAATTGAAAACTATAGAGAATATAACAAAAGATGTAAAAAGGAAATAAAATGTGTGAAACTTCAATATGAAAGACAGACTGCAAAAGAAAGGAAGGCAAACCCCCAAAAATGTTTTAAATATAAAAAGCAAAATAAATAAATAAATATAAATATAAATATAAAAGCAAAAAGATCAGATCTAAGCATGTAGGCCTCTTAAAGGATCTCTCTGGGTTGATAACTGGGGATAAAAAAAGGCGGATTTACTAAACAACGTTTTTAGCTCTGTGTACACAAAGGAAAATGGCAGAGCTCAAGTCCAAATTGCTAATAGAAATGTTACTGCCTTAAATGAGCCACATTGGCTCAAGGTTGATATGACCGAGAAACAGTTGGATAAAATTGAGGTTGATAAAGCACTAGGACCTGATGGATTACATCCCCATCCTCAAATACCTGAGCTCAGTTACTTTAAAGCCATTGTTTCTAATTTTTAGAGACCCTTGATACCTTGGCATGGTACCAAAGGATTGCCGTAAGGCCCATGTGGTTTCTATCATCAAAAAGGCAGCAAAGTCATTACTAAGTAACTACAGACCTGTAAGTTTAACTTCCATAGTTGGAAAGGTCCTGGAGAGCTAAGTCCCATAGAGGTGTTTCTGCTAGAAAACAATATTATAAGTGATAGTCAACATGGATTCATTACCTCTTTTTATGAGTAAACGGGTAGAAAACAATATTATAAGTGATAGTCAACATGGATTCATTACCTCTTTTTATGAGTAAACGGGTAGACAATGGAGTAGCAGTTAATCTAGTGTACTTGGATTGTGCTAAAGCATTTGGCACAGTACCTCACAGACAGTAATATGCAAAATAGGGTTTATAGGTTTAATAAATTCAATCTGTAAATGGATAGAGAACTGGTTTAGGATCACATTCAGAGAGTAGTGATTAATGATTCATACTTTGACTAGTCTAAGGTTATGAGTGGCGTACCCCAGGGTTCAGTGTTGGGACCTTTACTGTTTAACATGTTTATAAATGATATAGAGTTTGGGATTAAAAGTACAATTTCTGTGTGCAGATGACACCAAATTATGTAATGGGATTAAAGCTATACTGGATTCTTATAATCTACAAGAAGACCTGAATATACTGTTTGATTGCGCAACCATGTGGCAAATGCACTTGGGGGCTACCAACATGCATGCTTCATACTGTCTAGGGGGAATACATTTTGGGGAGTCAGAAATGGAAAAGGATTTGGGGGTTCTGATAAATCATAGACTTAATAACAACATGCACTGCCAAGCTGCAATAGCTAAAGCTAGCAATGTACTTTATTGTTTTAAAAGAGGAATAGAATGCAGAGTGAGACATAATCATGTCCCTGTACAAAGCATTGGTCAGACCTCATCTGGAATATGCAGTGCAGATTTGCGCACCAGTTCACAAAAAAGACATTGTGGACATGGAGAGAGTACGGAGAAGAGCAACTAATAAGGAATGAAGGAGCTCAGGTATGGGAAGATTAGCTAATCTGAATCTATTCTCCCTTGGGAAGAGACATTTAATAGGGGATATGATCACCCTGTGTAAATATATAAATGTAGAGAATCCTTTTCCTGATTTTTCCCATAAGATCAATACAGAGACCAAGGGGGCACTGGATAGGAAGGAAGGAGTTCTGGAAGGAAGGGATTCTTTACTGTGAAGTCTGTGAAAGTGTGGAATAGGCTCCCTAAGGAAGTAGTTTTAGCAGGTACAACAGATTGCTTTAAGAAAAAGCTGGATGCTTTTTTAGAAGCACATCCTTTAACTGGGTATTAAAGTTTTATAATAAATAGAGACTATTGATCCAGAGAACATCCAACTGCCTCAATGAATCAATGAATTTTTCTCCCTGCTGGAGCAAACTGAACCAGGGTTCTTTTGCCTTCCTCTGGATCAACTATGTGTATAGGATTTTTATCTCGGATTTGTTCGTTTCCCTAGTGGTTTAACTTGATGAACTTTTTCAACCTAACTGATGTAACTATGTAAAAGATCTTGCAGTCACAATATGACATAGGAGACTACTCTCAAAGGGGGCTTATCAGCCATGCCCAAAGGAAGCCCCCATAATAGTAAACTGTCTAGCCTTTAAATGAAGGGGTCAATTTTTCTATCAATATTGAAAAGCCTAAGCAGGCGCCAATTCTCAATTCTCAATGAATCCTTTGACAGGAGAATAACAGTAGATCACCTCATGGAGGGAGGGAGCTTATCTATAGCATGACACACCTCATCCCCTGTGACTGGTCCTGTCAAATCCACAGCAGAGTGTAAAACTTTTCCGAAACCTGGCATGGATCTTAAAAAACACCCCATCTTCCGTGTCTTGATCAAAGGTTTTCTTCCCAGGAGATCTGCATAATATTTTCTGATGACATTCAGGATTCCTGCCCTGGACGTAACCAGGGAACCTGTATTGTAACTGCTAAGCCCTGATTGCAATTCTGGTAAAGGTTAGGTCTCTCATCTGAAAAGGAGTTTTACCTAGACGATCTTCTCTGGCTTACCTTTCCTCACGACAAATCAAGCTTTCTGTGCAATCTCTGATATGAGTGTATATATTTATCACACTTTTCTTTTTATCAAGGGATATAAAAAAGCCACCAATCCTGCTTTTAACAAGCTCCCACCACTCAGACTTACTACAATGCAGGTCCAGGACCTTGTCTTGTCCTTGTCTTGCAACAATTCTGAATTCTGAAGCATTCAGAGTCACAGATAGCATAAAGTGGTCAGAGAACTCCACCGCACGAACCTCAGGGTCCGAAAAAGTTCTACTTTAAAAAATCATCTAAATATCTTGCTCTCACGGGTCCCCCTCCTAAACATGAACCCCTTGTCGTCTGAGTAGCACTTAATGTTTGCATCCACCAGACCTGCCTCTATAAGCATCTCTATTAAAAAAAAGACTATGACATCCCAGCTTGCCTCTGAAACCTTTCCTGTCTTTAGGCCTAATAACAGTGTTAAAATCACCCCAATAACAATCAGCTGGGAGGTAAAAAGAAAGGGCTTAACCTTGTTGAAGAGACATTTCCTGTCCCATTTCGTCTGAAGCCCATAGATGTTTATAAGGTTCAGGTCCTGCTCCTTTACCAAGGAGTCTATGACCATACATCTCCCTTCTTCTACTTCAATTATTTCCTGACGTTATCCTATTGGTTTTTAAAAAGAACTGCAACTCCACTGTAAGGCTCAGCCACAAGAGACCAGAAGGAAGGTCTATACCTCCATTCCCTTTTTGCCAGATGGATATCAGCCAGAGAACTGAGCCAGGTCTCCTGCGAAAATAAAATGTCAGCATCAAACTTACTAAGCAAAAATAAGGCAGTGTTGCGAGTGCTTACAGATTTGATGCTGGCAACATTAAACATCCCCGCACTCAATGGAGCAGGCACCGCTATCAGTATGATTCAAGTAGTTGCTTCTTGGCCTTACCCCTATTCAGACTACCTGAATAACCTGATATTTTTAAAGATGACCCTCTGACTCTTCCATTGATTCTATATCTTCCATCATGTTTCCATATCCATCTTAATTGCTCAGGTCTGGTCTAATTCTTTTTTTAGCTGTTTTCCTGCTTGATTAGTCACCTTTATCAGTACCGTCCTCTCATTCACATCAGTCCCATTCATACCAGACTTATACACAGAAAGGAGGGGAGACTCACTGCCAGACACAGAAGGTACAGTGACAATAGAAACAGACTCACTCCCATTTTTCACAAGAGGAACATCATCAGACACCACGGATTTACTAAGTCCATCACTCATACAACTATCCATCTCCAGTTTCATCAGATCATTTATAACAGGTGCCAAATTATGAAAGGCTTCCAGGCATTTGGCATAAAGGTGATCCTCCTTGGCACACAATTTCCATCTTAGTAAATTACAATCCTTGGCCAGGTGCCAAATTTCCTGGCACAAGGAGCACATCATTATAGTGCATGATGCTGCGAAATTCCCTTTCACAGCGCAATGATGGCACAACTTTGGCTGCCCTGGGTAAAATGCCACAATGCTGTCACGTCCTATAAAGGCAGAAAAAGGGATATGCTACACCACATTGCCCAGTCTCACACTAGTCTTCCATCCACCTGTCCAAATCCCGTGTTCATCCTAAACCTTTTTTTAGTGGTGTTATGACCTCCCCAAATCTACCCAGCCACAAAGTCAGGTCAGTCGAGGATATGGATTCATTCCTAACAAGAATGGTGACAATTTTAATTAAAGGCTGCCTTGAATCACTTCTGGGGGAAAGACCTTCCCAGTTTGCAGTGTCTTTATAGGAGGCCTCATACCTCTCCCAAAATAAATGTAAACTCTCTGGACTCATAAAGGATAAACCACATTCCCTTGTACCAATAGGGCTTATGAAAGCGAAAACATTGCTAGGTGTAAACCCCCTTTTCAAACTAATTACATTACTCCTACTAGAAGGAGTGATGCCTTTTGTCCATTTCTGCACCAATTTCCTTCTTTATTAGGAGTTCTGTCCTCTATACACTTTAACAAAAGCAGAATTTTCCCCCCTTTTTGTTATAGCTGCAAAATCCACAGCATCATTGTCTTTTAGCAGCAATATCTGTATAACAAATTGAGATATTGTCACCTCTTGCCGGCATTGAGGAACCACTGTTCCCAGCCTGCCCTGTTTCACATGCCTTAACCACCTTATCAGAGCAAAACTTGCTTGATTCCTGCTGGTCATGAGCAGATTCACAAACTGCTGCTCCCGCCTCGCTCATCCCCTCACACTGCACCTGCCCTTGGTGCACATATAGGTTCCTGATTGCAGGGAGGGCAGCTTCTGACAATGGAGAAACAGTGCTACATCACTAATTCTACCTGCTTTGGTAACAGAGTTATCAGAACAGTCTACATTCATGTCAAAGACAAACTTGTCCTGTTTCAAGCAGATTCCTTTTTGCTGGCTGGACTCCCACCATTTTCTGCTGCACTGCTAACTGGGTCCTGATGGTTTTTGACAGGAAGACTCTTCCACAACATCCAGTTCACTGGACAGTGCACCAACTGTTGCTCAGCTGCTTGAATTGTTTGTCATTCACAAACTTTTCCCTAAAGGGACTACTTCCTTATTAAAATTTTAATAATAACGTTTTTATTGTTTTTCTTTTTCCAGCTCCTGCAGCTCAGCTTTCAGGGCTTTCCTCTTACTGATGAGCATTCCATCATGGATTTCCCTTATTTCTAATAAAAATCATCTGCACATCCACCAACCTTTTCTCCTCAGATTTATTCCAGCTTAGCCAGTCCAAAACTTGCTTAGTGAAAGCCTCCACAGATGACCTGGGCCTCCTCAATAGGACCATAGGAATCCCCCTCAGAGCCGGGGAGCTGCCTCCGGCATCTGCCCATGATGTAGCCATAATCCAGGACTGTTAGGCAGCACATGGCAGGGACTCCTGGTACTCAACCACACACATCTGTACAGCAGCATACTTGTACAGAGACTAAAAGCTCCAGTGGGGAAGGTCCTCTCCTTCTCCTGTGTAATTGTTTGTATTTGTCTGTCATTTGCTACCCTATTTAATGAACAGCTCTGCGTAATATTTTGTCGCTATATAAATGTTAATATATAATGTTTATTAACACTTATAAAAATTAAAATCATTTTTATTATGGCGTCTTTCAGTTCTTTCACAACATGGCTTATAGAACTATTGAGTCAAGTTTAAGTTTACTATGAGTCACGTTTTGGTAATGTCATCTTTGTTCCTTAGCAGCAAACTTTTAGTTACACTTCCATTTAGGGGGGTACCCATGTGGCACCCCTAGAAAGGTCTTTTTTTTCATCCATGAGATTTGATCCTTAACTTTTTGTAATTTAGCATTCCCACTTCAAACCTACGGGAGTGGTTTCCGTATTTTCTGATTCCTACAAGTATTTTTTTTTTGTGGCAATAACCTCCACTATTAATGGGTGGACGATCTAGCTGCTGTGTACTGGTAGGAAGTCTTTTTTAGTTTTCCATAAGGAAAAAGTGGTTCTATGGCAATGGTCTTCTTACCCAAGGTGGTCTGAAATTTGCATTTCGCTGAGGAAATATTGTTGCTTCTATGGTATTTATCTTCTGTACCTAACAAGGAAATGATCCTGCCAAATTTGAGTGTAGGAAGTCTGATGCCCTGTTTGGGGTTTTGCAGGGTTCACAATGGGGGTATCTGGTTTCTAGTTCTACTATTTAAAGACTATTGTCAGACTATTATACAGATGTACAGAATACAGTTCCCTTTTCTTGAGTTAAAGTTTTCTGTATATTGCATTAAGGCTCACCTAACTAGGGAAGTAAGCACTTCTTAGGCACCTGTGTCCCTGGTCTGTAAAGTTCCAACACAGTCCTCAACTTCCAAATTCCAAGCATTTTTTTTAAATATAACCATTTTACTTTTGTGTTTCATTAGGTCAGTTGCTAAGGCATTTTATTTGCCCACATTTTTAGAAATGCTCTATACACTGCTTTTGAGCTGTGTATTTGTGTATCTAAATAAAGTAAATAGATATTTTTTTTACAGGAAAATCCCCTTCCAGGATACTAAAGTAAAAGCTAATTTTCCTTATATTTTTTGTACATGCTTGCTACGTATAACTGATGTTAGAGAGTTTATATACAGTAGCATATAGATGATATGGATGAACTAAAGACTTTGTTGCACTAGTTCCATCCATGAAATACTAGACTGTTTTTAAATGAACGTAAAAATCAATGTATAACAACCACTGCCACACACATTTCCAGCTCTCTGTTGCTATTTCATCTGTTTTTCAAAAAACAACAATTAAAACCCAGAGGTGCGGTTTTGTAGTAACTGGCTAGCAGCAGTTTAGCAGAGTTTTAAAGCAAGAATAGGCCCAAATGTGTAGACATAATGCATGGGCAGGTGAGCTTCAGCCCTTAGGTATATGGGGGTGTATATGATCAGCATAGGAGAAGGACAAAAATATGAAGGAAAAGATTTTGTCATGGGCCAGCGGCACAGGCACTAATGCCCTAAATTAGGCACACATGAATATAGGCCCCAACAATAATAGGAATTTTATATTGACAGCAGAAGGGTGATTGAGCTTGTTAATAGAAACAGCAGAATGTAAACCACCATAGAATTTACAGAAAAAAAGTGTGCTAACTAATCGTTCTATTTATGTAACCATTAATCTCTCCCTATCCTCTCCTTTCACCAGCACACTGACACTGTAGCTGCCCTTATCCTACCCTTTTAAAGTGAGGGGCCGAGTTATCCAGTCCATCTCACCATAGTTGCTGTTGTGATTCAGACAGCAAAAGGGTACATAGGACATTATAGGACATATATATTATATATGTGTTACAAAATTAGCCACTGCAAATTTATTCTATATTACCCATTCAAAAAAAATGAAGTCCTATCAGTTTTTCCCAAATGCATCACTGGGAAAATCTAAATCTAATCCCTAATCTGTAAAATTGGGGCCTGCACATTCACTGGTCTCACATACATCAGATATGAACCTGTATGCCTGGTGAGCTATCCCAGTATGTTGGGTGGTAGCGTGTTGTCTTTTTCACCGTCACCAGTGCTCTTGTAAAGTGACAGGAGCGTTTGTGGTCAGAATAGCCTTGCAATATCAGCTTTTCAATATATGAAAATAATGACTGATTTCTTACTTTTTACATGTTATATTTTTGCATTTGGATAACTCGCATGCAATATGTTTGTATCAGAAAGCATGTTTCCACATATAAATCCTGTTACCGCTAGATTAATTTATTAAATAAGGGTCTGGACTATATTTGCAAGTGTTTCCCAAAGTACAGAAGACCCTAAACAGGACTAAAGAAGTAAAACATGTCACCTGTTATCTCAGTTTAAAATACTTACCATACAATAGTACCACAAATGTATTGTTTAAAAAGGCTGGTGTTCTCTTTATATGTAATTTGCAATTCAAACACATAGGCATAACACTAATATTAAGGAAACTAGTTTGTGAAATTAACATTTTATTTTTCATGTGTAGTGGCATTATTATTTATAATTAAAAGGTTTTGTGGTAGGTATAAAAGGTATTTATAATTTATTTTTTTTACTCTAAAATCCAAGTGTTTTTACAGTTGGCAGAAAGCAGGGACCTTTGGTGAGATGTACTTGTTTTTGTCCCAGTAATCACCTATGACCTTTCCTTAGTTGCAGCTTCACTTGTCAGTCATAATATCCTCAATTTCTCACTTCCAACCCATTGGGTATTTATAGTACAAGCCATGTAGTTCAAAGCAGCTGTCATGTCATTTATGACTGCCTCGCTCCTAGGGGTCAATCTATTAGACGAACTTTGGTAAAATATTCTCTTCTTTTCTGTGTACTTTACCATAATATTTCTCAGATCACTTTTTATTTTATGTCTGTTGAAACTCCCTATTAATATGTACACTGCCACTATTTTACACAACTCTCAGCTTTCATTCTTACAACAGCTGTGGCTGCATAATTCCCTTGCTCCCAACCTCCCATACAAGGTGTCACTTCTCTCCTCTCATTGACCTTTGAGGAGGCAAATGGTCTTCATACCATGTCGGTCACTGCAACCCCTAAAGAAGAATGGAAGCTGGAGCACTGGCAAAAAAGGGGTTAAATATATTGTATTGCAACAGTAGATAACTGATTCAGTGAGTAATGTATATAAACTAATTAAACTCATTTTGCATATATGCTGTACAACAAAAAATGCATTAAAATTTATCTAAACCTAAAAAAACAAAAAATGTACATATTTCAGCTCATCGAGTTCTAGTGATGATTATTAGATTTTCCCCTTTATTTTTACCTATATACCTGCAAGTAACACACTTTCTGTCCTAGGGAGGGTATGCTCACTCCACTGTCTACGGAGAAGTAGTATTGTCATCCTAGGCTGGACTTCAAATATGTTTTACTCTCCAAGGGGTGGGGAGATAAATAGATTACAGATGTCATTGTTTGAAGCTTTAGATCATCTCACAGCAAATAAAAAGGACACTGCATTTCAAACAAGATCATTTACTTGCTGAAAATGTCCTGAGCAAATGCAGCCATCACATCTAAGAACTGGTATACTACAATATATAACAGTTTTAATTCTTGGGAAAAGTGACATAATGCAGCATGCAAAAGCCTTTACAATTCGAGTCTTTGGCACCATGTTGACCTAAACACAAATGATTTACCATAACCTATTGTACACCCCTATATTTTTTATCTCTAACTATTTTATGTAACTATTTTGGAAAAAAAAATAAAAAATATATTGAAAGCAATCAACAGCTATTTAATTTTTGGAGCTTTAAATGATCTGTAACATTCCTCCCAACTTTTGGAAATAGGCATACTTTATAGCTAGTACATTCCTTCCACATCCCCATTTTCTAATTGTTAAAAAATAGATATGCAAAATAACTAAATATGCAAAAAGAACTAAATAAATATGCAAAAATGTCTTTGCATTTTTAGTTTTTCCAATAACATATGTTAGGGGTTGGGTAAAAGCTTTGTGCCAAGTAACACATTTTATTAGGTAATTCGTTTTTTATAGGTGTGACAACTTAGACAACTGAGGAGGAAATATTAATAGTATCTTATGAATAAAGTTTATTAATCATGATAATAATAATAACATTTTTTGTAGTGTTTCTCTGACACCAGGGGTATTACTACTTCTATTAACTAAAGCCTGCATCACAGATGAGATAAGTTAGTAATGCTGCCTGTCCCTCTACACCAGGGGTGCCCACACTTTTTTGGCTTGCGAGCTATTTTTAAAGTCAAAATGATCTACCAACATTAAAAACTTGGACTTAATAACTCCTGTGCGCGGAGAGATTATTTTAAAAGGCGGGGCTCCGCTATCAATTTGCGTTGCCTTTGCGATCCACCTGTTGGGCACCCCTGCTGTACACTTTTGTTTTGCCGAATTCCCAGTAACATACATACATAATTAACAGAAATTAAAGAGTGGTGCTTAAAGTGTATCTATAGCCATTTTCTCCAATCCTTTCCAATCTGGAGTTTTGAATGGATAAAACCCATCAGGTTTTAGAAAGATTCACCCTCCTTGACACCATTTCACCAGGCAGGAATATAAGGAACTCTCCAACACCAACACATACAGATTTACAAATTATGTTTGGGACTGTTTGATTTTTTTGTTGCTTGTATCTGTGTTGCAGGGAATTTCTATAACAATTGCTGGGCATATTCTAGGCAGCTGTGAGTTACATACAGTTATATTCTCTTCCATCAACCTGTTCTCTGCCTGTAATACGTAACATATATCCTGCTTGCTGAAGGTCACTTCTAAAATTAAACTTCAGAAGGACAAACTAAATATGATCTGCACCATCTGAACCAACTTCTATACTAAACCAAAGATTACTTTTAACTGACACAGCCCATAAATTCTTCTTTTTACATGATTTAAATGCATCTTCTCTAATATGTGCATATCTTGCATTTTGGTGCAATGCTAGAGTACAAGCTCAACCTTCACCTTTACAAAGTCATGTCAATCATTCCAAATGAATTTGGGAAGCCAGTAGATTTTGGCTAGCATTACATGTAAACTCAATCCACCCATGTCCCATCACCTTTTACCCTTCTGTATAGTCTGCCTCTGTGTCCTGCCCTTTGGCTATTTAGTTATGTAGGAGGAGCAGGGTTTGCTTTCTGGAGAAGCTGAAGCAGTGAGGCAGTCAGAAACTTCTTCCTCCACCTAGCAGTCATTCTACCTGCTTTCTTATCCTTATTGCCAGAACAATGTCCCGACCTCTTACTGATCAGGAGAAGAGGAAACAGATCAGTGTTCGGGGTTTAGCTGGAGCAGAAAATGTTTCTGAGCTCAAAAAGAATTTTAATCGCCACTTACACTTCACACTTGTGAAGGATCGCAATGTGGCCAATCCCCGAGACTACTACTTTGCCTTAGCCCACACAGTGCGCGATCATCTGGTGGGTCGGTGGATCAGAACACAGCAGCATTACTATGAGCATGACCCTAAGGTGAGTTGTACCCGAGTTAGTGAACAGGTAAATGCCTAACATAAAGTGCTAGTACTTAGGAAGTATACATAATGTTTTTGGAAAATGCTTTTTTGTTCTTAACAGTGCTTTGCCTACTTTTCTCTTTTATTAAATAGTCTAAATCAGATTTGTAAATGAAGTATTTGATAAAGAACAAATAGCTAGTGATCATGCTCAGTTTAAATGTTTGATTGATAAAGCATAGATTTAATGTCATGTTTTGCCTAATATGTCAAAGCAAGGGCAACATTCAAGTAATTACTGAAGAAGAAAGAAAGCCTGATACAATGGATTCTAGGGGCTCTATTAATAAATTAAGGAGTCTGACATTCCCTCAAACATTCCCTGGTCAGAATGAATTAGTCTTTGAAGCACATAGACCTGGAAGATTCCCGTAAGGGAATTTCAGATTCCCTGTTTTCTACGTAGAGCTAAAAGTGGCACACATAATTTTTATGATATCCCAAAGCTACTTTGCTAAAACATGTTGTAAGGGAGTGTCTGTGTGTCACATGTGCTAAAGTACAGCCAAATGTTACTTAAGTGCTTTTCTTAGTTTTCTTTTTAATATATGCAGTGAAAGTTAATGGCAGATAAGGATTCTGCTCACATTAGCATGCATACAAAACATGAACAGAAACAAAAACTTCATGATGGCCCGTAACTCCAACAACGTGAAACTTGCTTGTGCCTCTGCCATCACAGCTTCCCACTAAAAGAAAAAACAGTTTTAAGAAAGCAAATACCTGATATTTGCACAGTTACATACTAAGATATTAGGCTGTCATATGCCCCCACACCTATTTTTCTATTTCATCTGGAAGGGGGCAAAGCCAGGAACTTTTTTAGCACCCCCTTGTATTCCTTTGCCTGAGGAAATTTCTAAACAGGCAATCTAGTACTTTTTTAAATGCATGAATTTATAAATGTATGTTTCCAGTAACTACATTTCTGTTTTTACAGAGAATTTATTACCTCTCCCTGGAATTTTACATGGGTCGGACACTCCAAAATACTATGGTGAATCTGGGTCTTGAAAATGCCTGTGATGAGGCTGTTTATCAGGTACTTACTTTTTAAGTAAACATACATTTCCTAGACAATATTACTATAAGTTGAAACTATCACTGTAATCAGTTTAAAGTCTAAATGTGTTTTGGCATACAAACCAATAATTTAGTTCTCATCCTAGAAATTCTAGAAACGGGGGAAAAAAACACAAAAAAACTTCTTAACAAGCAATTGCTTAGTGATTAATTTCCTGCTTCCGATTAGATCTATGGAGCAGAAGGACAACTTTTTTTGCTAAATATTTCTGCTTTGGTACATTATTGAAGTTTTGTGCAATTATGTTTTTTTCACAAGCGATTTTTAGTAATGCAACTCATATTAAATCTGATAGAAGTGTAGGAATCTGACATTCTACCCAGTTTGTCAGAGCTAACTTTCTCCAATTAGCAGGAAACATCAGTTCTGCTAATTAGACACTAAAACTGATACAGAAGCTGTGTGTCATGACCAAGGGATGATGTAGATCAATTTTAAAAAAGGACATCAAAAGCATGTTGTAAGCAGAGATTGTGTCATGGGGTCAAAGATAGTGTAGATAGTACTGGTGACATGGGAGGGCAGGGATTCATCGTCTTGGACTGTATAAGCAGCAGGTGCAGTGGAGCTGAATACTACTGATTAATGGGCAGTAAAAATAAGAATGATATTTGCTGTGGTACATTGAATAAATCTGAAAGGATTATCCTACATGTGTCCCTTGTGTACCAAGGGTTTAATGTACATGCACTGAGGAGTGATGCATGTGCTGGGGACTGGCCACTTGTGGGGTTAACACACAAACCCCAGAGAGTGCTGATACAATTAATCTCATGCACTGAGTGCTAAAACACATTTTGGCAACTGGCCTCCAAGGTGTTACCGTTCATGCATTGACAAGTGGCACCTGGGGATTCAATTAACTTAAGCCCCAGACAAAGTGCCAAATGTTTACAGTACATATATATGGTATTACATGCCAAGGGGTTAGGGCTGCGTACACAGGTGCAAAAATTGTCATTGGAAAACATCTTTCACGATCCATTACAATGACAAAAGACTGCACGATGAATGAACAATCACTCTATATACAGCCCCGTTCTGCTCTATGGAGAAGGAATGGGGAGAACGACAGAGTGGCACACTGCTGCGCTCTCTCCTCTTTATTTTCCTAACGGTTGTTCATCATTCATTGTTCGTGGATCCGCCAGGATCCGCCAGATCCATGAATGACATGCGTGATACAGACGCCAGATTCTTGTCTGATATCAGCCCCGAGGTGATTAATAAATGAGAATCCTCTGACGTGTTTAGCCCTAGGCATATGAGCTGGAATTGGGATGTAAAGGGTAAACACACTTACTGTAGGTAATGGGTGCTAAGTGGCTTATACAAATGTGCTGAGGAATGGGTGTTTTGTGGTTATTACACATAGGAAGAGAACTGGATACTGGAACTACTTCCTAATACCTTCACTAACTCATTATTAAAGGGGCCATCTCACTGGTGGATGTTAGTGTGTGAGGTGTGTGCAGGAACAGGATACAAGGGAATGGTCAGTGTGTGTCCTACACAACAAACTCAATCCTGTGTTACAGTCGCTTAGAGACCTATAAGGGAGTTGGAGGCTTAAAGTGGATCCAAAACCTCAAAACAGTTACATGAAAGGTATGCCTGTGATGGCAACTGTCACAGATGTGCTTAAGTTGGCTCCATACCGAATTGCCAAGCCTTCAGATGGCTGGTGTCATAGCTGATCACATGTTAGGCACCATGGCAGCTGTAAATTTAAATAGAGAGATGGCAGGGTTTTTAGCTGTAGTGGATAAAACGGGTTTACGTCTGCTTTACATCCTATCCAGGCAAATTACTTGCACAAAATCTAGATGTCTTAATTACTGTATAATATAGATATCAAGCATTCAAGATCTCCTTCTAATCTCTTCATAATACATAGCGTGTACCACATAAAACTTTTTTTTTAAATGGTTGCAAAATAGGTTATATTTATCAATTTTGGCAACTCACACTTTTTTTTTTACAACATTTTTATGTATTGTAGCATATCCAGCATAGAGGAATATGCTAAAAGTAATACATTATTAAAAAAAATATTTCACCACTGAAATAGATACTTAAGCACCCAGTTGCCCAATTTTGTTAGGCATATTTTGACAGAATTTTTTAAATATTGGCCATTGAAAGATATAACTAATCACAGAAAACTTTATTTTATTCAAGGAGTAATTTTTGTATCACATAAATGTGTGTACTCTTTTAAAATCATCATGATAACCAAAACCACCCAAATCGACATATTTAAAAGTTTACATACACACAAGCTGACATACATAGTTTCCAATTAGGGATAGTTAAGGGACAGTGTCCAGACCAGTAACTCTTTTGATTGTAATTTGTGTCTGTGTATAAATAGTCAATTAAATTAATTCAGCTTTACTGGCTGAGCCACAGAAAAAGCAAAATAACTGTCAACAGACCTGAAACAAATTGTTGTTAAATTGTACAAAGACTGTCAGTAGTGTTTAAACTCTGATAAATACAGCATCTCTGCAAAAACAATTGGTGATGTTGTTTTAACATGCAAAGTAAATAGGTATTTGAACACAATGGGCTACATGGTTGCAAGAAATAAGGCTTAACAGTGTCAACACCCACATAACCTTATTTACAATATGCCAAACAGCATTTAGACAAGCCTCAAAACTTCTGGAACAAAGTTCTTTGCAATGTTAAGACCAAAATTGAACTTTATTATAAAAACCATAAACACTTTGGAGAGGATGTAACGAGGCCTATGAAAAGAACACCATCCCTACTGTGAAGAATGGAGGTGGATCTCTGATATTGTTGAGGTGTGAGAGCTACAAAGGCACAGATACCTTAAACTGAATGCAGTATGTTACTAGAAAAAATTGGAGAACAACTAGCTGTGCATAACAATTACCCAAAACACAAGGCCAAGCTGAACTTTCAGTGCCTATAGCAGGAAAAAATAAAAACGCAGTCAGTCTCTTGACTTCATGAGCCACTTTAGGGGATCTCAAATGTGCAGTTCATACAAGAAAAATCACTTTCAAGACCTGGAGCCCTTTTAATAAGAAGAATGGACAGGTGTACTACCTGAGAAAACCAAGGACCTCATACACAACTATCACAAAAGACTGAATGTAATCATTGATGCTAAAGGGATGATACAAGGTATTAAACTAATGTTATGCAAACTTAAACAGAAACCATCTCAATATTTTCTATTTTTATTGTGTTTTGTTTAATGATTTTGCTATTCTGCAATGCCCTATAATTAAATTTTGATCCTATTAAAAGTAAATGAAATGTTTTTGACTAATCACTCATATTGTCCTAAAATAAAGGTACACATCTTACAAGGAAAGGTTAATTTAAGAGCACAACTGCTTCTTACAACTATAGGTACAACAATAGGTTCTGGGCAAAATAGTTAACTATCTAAACCTACAACAAACGGAGAGGGGGAGAAGGTACGGCAAGTCTGTTTCCCACATGGATTTGCTAGGAATGGTGTAATGCTAATACTGATTGTATAACCAGATACAAGAAGGGACTTTAAAATGGCCATATTAGAGCAAGGAATTACAAATCTAGAGTGGCTGGGTGGATCTTGTCTGATTTAAATACAGAAAGTAGAAGTAAAGTTATTACTTGAGTTCCAACTTGCTAAATATTATTATTTATTTTTCAATAAAATATGTCATTTTTTGGAAATCACCAGATCACCAGATTTTCATCCTAAAGGTTAAATGATTTCCAGTTTTATATCTGAGGTTTTATCTTTGAAATCCAATATAATAACTAATGTAAAACTATATATATGGTTACTAGACCATTTTTTTTTATTTAAATGCCTAAAAGCTTTAAAGAACCATAACTTGATAACATTTTTCTTTGAATATAGAAAGAAGAATATTTAGATTTAGACAGCGAAACCTCCTAGGATTGGTGGGAAAGGATATCCAAATGTAGGTTAAATGTCACACTTGCCTGTTCCTCACTAAAGCACAGGCATCACTCTCCTGAGCATGCGGGCAGTTCTGATGCTGGGCGTGCCTCTGTTTCCAAGCTTTATCAACTATGTCCAATCTGCTGGCCAATCAGGAAATAGCCTCTTGATCAGCCCTGGCTATTTAGCTAGCTCTCAGACTCTATTTTGTGTTTGTGCAACATGTCTTCACTATGTGGCTCGAGCTCCCTAGTTCTGTGATCTAGTTCCTGTCCACCTGTTGCTTAATCCAGTGTTTCCAGTGTCCAGCTCCCACAATAACCTCTCGTTGTCCAGTCTGTTGGTTCCCAGTCAAATTCCCTGTGCTGTTCCAGTGTTCCCGTCTGTCTGTGGATATCTCTGCATTACCTGTACCTCCTGTTGCTTCCAGTGTCTCCTGTGCCTGCAGTGGCCTTTGTGTCACTAGTGTCTGTCCCCTGGATTCCTGGCTGTTGACCTCTGCCGTGTGACCTGACATTTCTTGCTTGCTGTCTGCCTCGACCCAGGCTTTCATTGACTATACTTCTGCTTATTTTTTTGGTACCATGCTTTGCCCTCCTTGGTGTGCCCAAGGACCGCAACCAGGCAGTAACCAGCACCGCAACATCCTCACCATCAAAAGGCTGGAGAAGACCTGGTTACCCCTTAGTCCTTCTCAGAGCTCACACCACCTCAGTGCAAGCCATAGCACACCCTAGTGGTCCTGTCTCCCTGTGCGTGACATTAAGGAGGACACAAATATTTGCAGAAAAGGTTCGAAGATAAATGTTCTTAGTATCCAGGGGAATGAAAATGGATTTACACAAACTAGGAGTAATTTGAAAACACTTCAAATAATTTTATAAAGTTTCCCAGAAAAACAAGGGTATCATCTAATGATAATTAATTGTATCTCTGGAAAAGCCCTGCATATCCCCAACTGCTTCTAAAGAATATTACCAAGGGTGTAACAAAGGGAGCTAAAAAAGAGGGAACAGGGAACATCCCTGATAGATGCTTCACTGTAACCCAAAAGGGTCAGATAGTTGGTTGTTAACTTTAACCATGGTGATTGGGGTTTAAATTGAATAGTTTTACAAATCCAATACATTTTTGTCCAACATTAACCTTTGAAGAAGAAAAACAGGGATAGGACCATAACTTGGTAACATCTAGATATCCACAGGAATTAGGGAAACTGCAAATATTCCCTGCCATAGACTTGGGGACAACTGTGAAAAACTGACTTTTTGACCAACTAACATCACAGCCCACCATTTAAGTCTAGTTTTTCAGCTTTGCCCAGCTACATTTACTTCCAAACCAGTTAGAAAACTTTCCACAAGACTCCCAGGAGAATTTATTCCATCCAACAATACAAAGTTGTCTAAATTTTTTAAAGCTACAAAATGTGACCTGGCAATTTTGTCCTCAAGTTTTTCCCCTAGCGTCTTTTCTTGTTTTTTACATATTCTACCTCCAGAAAGGAAAGAACCTCAATATGTATGGGTTTTGTGAGTGATTATAAGACTACTTGCGCTTAGTTTTGGGTCATCTTATGAACTGCAACAAACTGATTGAAATAAGTCGCACTACCACAACTCCTGTTGTAAGAATAACAATAAAGTTTTTTTATTATAACAAAAAGAGTTGTGGGAGTTCAGCATCAATTATGGACATTGGTGATCACAGAAGTAAAATGGGTCTCAAGAAAGACACTTTCAAATCTGTAGGTAAGGGCCCTTAAAATGGCACACCTTTTGCATTTACAGGCAATTTACATGTGTTTCTGCACCTGAAACCATATTTATTTATTTGTGCTAATTTTTAAGTGGGCACCACTTTAATGCAAATCTTAGTTCCAGATACCTTTATTACCTTTGTTGAAATAAAATATATGTGAATTTTTCTAGCTTGGTCTAGACATGGAAGATCTGGAGGAGATCGAAGAGGATGCTGGCCTGGGAAATGGAGGCCTTGGTAGACTGGCAGGTATGTCTATAAATACTGCAGTTCTCTGACCATGATTGCCTTTTATCACTTGGTATGCTTTTTCCTTTACTGTGTATCTTACCTTAATGTGATTTTATTTCAACTTTATAATGGTTATATGTTGTCGCAACCTCTTTTTTTGTTGATTACTACGGAAAAAAAACTTTAACATTTAGATTAAAACTGCCACCTTCAACTGCAGTTCCATCTCCTAAATGGTTTAACGGTTTCTCTATTAAAAATGAACCTAAACTCAAGTATGTAATTTGGCTTATGCGATCATACAGAGAAAAGACAAACTTTTTATTACATAGAAACATACATAGATAACAAAAAAATGTTAAATATACAGCATTTCATTTCCCTGCACTACATTTAATTTTGTCAGTTGGGCCCTGGAAAAGATGAGTTGCCCCTACTGCCCATAACTGGCCATGTAGGCACTCTCACATTTTGGTAAATGCACAGAAACTGAATTCCACTCTGTAAAAAGGGACATGATGGGAATCTATTATTTGGCATGCATTTTTTCTGCATCTAAGGTTATATAAACTGTAGCTGTAAATGTAATTTTAGAAAAATACCAGTATCACAACTGTTTCTTGATATTATGTTGTAAGAGTACACATCACTCCATAAACGTAATTTGTAAAGATGTTTAGAGATGCGCAGATCCAGGCCATGATTCATACTAAGAAGTCTGTTTTTGTTTTTTTTAAGTTTGTCAATTTGATATTATTTTTTGTTAGATTTGTTCATATTCCCTGTCAGAATAACTTTCCCCTCTTTGTTCCAGTTTCCTTTTTTTCCCTCTAAATTTGCAATCAGTAATGTCTTAAACCAGATTAGTTTGGATTCCAGGCATTTTAACTCTTTCAGACTTCTTGGATTTGAATAGGAACTGCTTTTACAGGTTTTTGCAAATAATTAATAAAAAATTAAGTGTCTATTTAGGACAGACTATATTTTGGAATGCACAAATGTTATCAGTAAAGATTAGAAAAATTTGAAGATTCCACTTCTCCAAAATAAAGGTGGATCCAAGACCACTGTGTCAGGAAGTTTGGCTAGTCTATACAATACATTTAGCGAATTTTGTAGAAGAATTTATTATTTGGACCTGTGTTACATTCTTTTATGTTGTCTACTGTGTATGTTTACTTTATGTTTACTGTGTCTTGGTGTTTGGTGTCTTGTAACTTGGTGTTTTTTGGTGATTTTTAAGGGCTTTACCTGTTTCCTTGCAATGAAACATGCGGGGCAAAGACTGATTATGGTATCACATTGAATGACACATGTTAAGAAGCAAAATCTGGTGCAACTTGTATGATGAATTATGGAATTTATTACTAAAAGCATTGCTGTTTGTATTCCTCTATTTTGTAATTATCTGCTGCTATCTGAGTGGAAATAGTGGAGAGATGGGTTCTTTGCCTTGTCAGGCTATGGTTTGCCAACTCTTAATGGTAAATATAGAAAATAATCACGAAGAGAAAGGAGGGTTTTTGAAGGCAAACAGTGTAAATGTATTGTTATATTCCTTCATATTTCCTAAATACAGTAAAGGCTGGGTTTCAGTCATATAAACCTAACAGTCCATGTAAGTAGTGGGGCTCAGAATGGGCACTAGACAATTATCATCTTGTCGGCAAATTACTAATCGTTATAAATGTTTGTTACATATGTATAGGCCAAAAACCTGATGCGCTTCGCCCATTCAGGGGTGTCGATACATTTAGCGATTGATCAACAGTATCTAGGTTTATAGTAAATATATGGCATTAGTATGGGTATAAACTAAAACCGGAACAATAACAACAACAATAACACATTTGAGGCTGACAAATCTGCCATCCAGGCAATAGTGGGGGGAGGGGGGGGGGCAATAGGGCTGGAAGACTGAAGGTCAGTTATCTAGGAGAATGTGACAGAAATGATGGCCTGGGAGGAGGGAAATCCCTAGATGATTGCCTCCTCCCATGCTGTATGTGTGAAGGAGGGGAGAGGTTACCCTGGGGCGCCCGGCTCATTACCAGATCAAGTGCAGAATATGCACTGATCCGATAAAGCGCTCCTGTCTAAAAGGACAGGCACATACGGGGATGTTTTCAGATGGGACAGAGGTTGAAGGGAGGCTGAGGGGAAAAAACCTAGATCCAATGGGGAGGAAGCTATATGGAGGTGGGGGGATAGAATGTAGTAGAAGGATTTTTAGATGAAATATAAAATAGTTGATGTAGTAAAGCAAGCAAATACAGAGTGTCTATTAATATTTATGGTATGGTGACAGTATGAGTCACCTTCAGTTGAGTGACAGTATAAGTAACCCACATCTTCAACATGGATTGCTATCCACACATACTACACTTACCCCATTTCTATCCATGGGCAATGTAAGTTTTCTAACTATGTCTCCTATATATGCATTTTCATGTGTTTCTCTTACTATACTTTCTAGTATCAAAATTTTATGACTATTTTTAAATTATGAATATGTCTTCTAGGCAAAATGGACCTATTTATACCTCTAGTAATACTTTTCTATCTAATACTTTCTCTTATACACATACTATTTACAATAACCTACTATTTTACACATTTTTAATCATACCCACATTTAATTGGTATATACATCGCTAAATACTAGAATGTGTTAGTATCATGATTGTATATTATTAACTAATTGATATTCATCTAATTTTTATCTAACCATCGGTCACTATCCATATGCTGGTTATGGTGTTCTATTTACCACCTACCTTAACTTATAGACTACTTACCGTAACACATATTTTCATTATTACATATAAAATCTGTACACAACATCCCTACGCATATTTAAATGTGCTATTGTTGTTGTTATTGTTCGTGTTTTAATTTATACCCATACTAATGTGATATATTTACTTTTGCCTTGTCAGGCTATGGTTTGCCAACTCTTAATGGTAAATATAGAAAATAATCACGAAGAGAAAGGAGGGTTTTTGAAGGCAAACAGTGTAAATGTATTGTTATATTCCTTCATATTTCCTAAATACAGTAAAGGCTGGGTTTCAGTCATATAAACCTAACAGTCCATGTAAGTAGTGGGGCTCAGAATGGGCACTAGACAATTATCATCTTGTCGGCAAATTACTAATCGTTATAAATGTTTGTTACATATGTATAGGCCAAAAACCTGATGCGCTTCGCCCATTCAGGGGTGTCGATACATTTAGCGATTGATCAACAGTATCTAGGTTTATAGTAAATATATGGCATTAGTATGGGTATAAACTAAAACCGGAACAATAACAACAACAATAACACATTTGAGGCTGACAAATCTGCCATCCAGGCAATAGTGGGGGGAGGGGGGGGGGCAATAGGGCTGGAAGACTGAAGGTCAGTTATCTAGGAGAATGTGACAGAAATGATGGCCTGGGAGGAGGGAAATCCCTAGATGATTGCCTCCTCCCATGCTGTATGTGTGAAGGAGGGGAGAGGTTACCCTGGGGCGCCCGGCTCATTACCAGATCAAGTGCAGAATATGCACTGATCCGATAAAGCGCTCCTGTCTAAAAGGACAGGCACATACGGGGATGTTTTCAGATGGGACAGAGGTTGAAGGGAGGCTGAGGGGAAAAAACCTAGATCCAATGGGGAGGAAGCTATATGGAGGTGGGGGGATAGAATGTAGTAGAAGGATTTTTAGATGAAATATAAAATAGTTGATGTAGTAAAGCAAGCAAATACAGAGTGTCTATTAATATTTATGGTATGGTGACAGTATGAGTCACCTTCAGTTGAGTGACAGTATAAGTAACCCACATCTTCAACATGGATTGCTATCCACACATACTACACTTACCCCATTTCTATCCATGGGCAATGTAAGTTTTCTAACTATGTCTCCTATATATGCATTTTCATGTGTTTCTCTTACTATACTTTCTAGTATCAAAATTTTATGACTATTTTTAAATTATGAATATGTCTTCTAGGCAAAATGGACCTATTTATACCTCTAGTAATACTTTTCTATCTAATACTTTCTCTTATACACATACTATTTACAATAACCTACTATTTTACACATTTTTAATCATACCCACATTTAATTGGTATATACATCGCTAAATACTAGAATGTGTTAGTATCATGATTGTATATTATTAACTAATTGATATTCATCTAATTTTTATCTAACCATCGGTCACTATCCATATGCTGGTTATGGTGTTCTATTTACCACCTACCTTAACTTATAGACTACTTACCGTAACACATATGTTCATTATTACATATAAAATCTGTACACAACATCCCTACGCATATTTAAATGTGCTATTGTTGTTGTTATTGTTCGTGTTTTAATTTATACCCATACTAATGTGATATATTTACTGTAATCCTAGATACTGGCGATCAATCGCTAAACGTATCGCCTCCCCTGAGGAAGCCAAAAAGGGGTGAAACACGTCGGGCTTATGGCCTATATGTATGCGACAAACATTTATAATGATTCGTAATTTGCCTACTAGATGACAATTGTCTAGTGTCCCTTTTGGGCCCCACTACTTACATAGACCGTCACTTTTATATGACTGAAACCCAGTCTTTACTGTATTTGTTATGTGTTATGAAGGAATAAACCAATACATCTGTTCGCCTTCAAAAATCCTCTTTTCTCTTTCTATATCTAGATTATTTTCTATATCTGTTGAGTGGCGCCTGCTTTGAATACCATACACTGGTTGGTTACTAAGATTCAGCACAATTTGACCTACCATATGCATAGTCAGTTCCTTATGGTAAACATTTTGAATTTGGGGTATTGAACAGTCACAGAAGATTGTATATTTCACATTTGGTGTTTGTATATTCTCAATTGGTAATTTTTTTGTAGTTGTCTTTTTACTAAATTGTCTACTTCATTTTAACTAAAAATATATAATGTATATAGGAGCGAGAAATACGTAAATACACAGTTGTTTACACTATTTTACTAGTGTTTTTAGAGTTAGGTTTAACAACTGATACTTTTCGAACTTAGGGCTAATTCACAACAATTAGCTGCAACAATGTACTTAACATGTGGCACAAAGAGTGTGTTGTGGTAAGTTAATATACAGTCTACCCCATTTTCATGTACGTATTTAATTTTTTTTTGTTTAGGTGACACCAAAGATCTTTTATCTATCTGCAAGGGTGACATTCTTCCCAATGGCCAGCACTGTATGATGCATTCTTCCCACTGCCCATTACGCTAATATACTATAGTAATGATAGCATGGGTTCTCTAAAGACCTGAAAGTTAATTTAAGGGTTACCCCTTGTAAAAAGGTTGAGAAAGACTGGTGTAAATGGACACTAATACTCAACACAAATTTATTCAATACATTTATTGTGCACACATTCAACCACTATAGAATCTAAAATAAGCAAACCAATACACAGCCCTGTACTATTCACAAAGATATACAAACAGGTGTACTTTTTAATGTTGTTACTAATTTACACATCTTTTACCCAATATATACACATTTATCAAATTAAATCTTGAAAACAATGATAAAAAGACCCCACAACCTGTACGATATACATAAAGGTTTATTAATAATTTATTGAACTTTTATTCAAGATTCACAAGTCTGAATTATTGATAAACAGACACTACACCTCAAGTTGTTATTAATTTCACTTACACCAATGTGGTGTGTTGGTGTGTGTGGGGGGGTGTTGTTACTGGATCCATTGGCCCCAATACTAAGAAATGTTTTTGCAGTCCCTGACACCAATTCTAGTTTCTAGTTTTCTATTCTAGTACAGTTGAATAAAATAAAGTTTTGCTTTGCTTTAGGTGATAGTATTGTTTATTTATTATATTTTTACTGGACTAACATGGCTATATTTTGAATCAAAATCAGTTCTAATAAGCTGTAACTATATTTTCTATTTTTCTCTTATATAAAGCCTGTTTTCTGGATTCAATGGCGACTCTTGGGCTTGCTGCATATGGATATGGTATCCGATACGAGTTTGGAATTTTCAACCAAAGGATTAGCAATGGCTGGCAGGTTTGTAATATTCAACAAATGGCTTTAAATATAAAATATAAATGTATCAAAGAAATACTATATAAAGAGAGCCCTCAGTATTCATGGAATATTTAAGTTATAAACAGATTGATAGACTGTACAAAAATACAGTTTGGTCTTGACAAAAGTGTTATTAAATATACAGCCAAAAGCATGCATTGTCATGTTGGTCGATGTGTTGGTAGAGTGGGCTAATTGGAAAACTGCTTCCCTACTCTTTATTTTTTATCTTTATACTTTATATTATCAGACCAGTGGGAGGCTGTACAGAAAATGAGACAACCAGTACTTTGCAGGTTCTAGTTATTTGTCTGCTCTGACCAAAGACAATGGGTGGTAGTTTATTTTAATAAGTGTTAATTCGGAGCTTTAATTACAGATAAATACAGTTAACCTAAATTCCTAGATCTGTGTTTAATTTAGTACCTCGTCATTTCTCTCACATAGGTCTTCCACGGTTTGAGGTGGACTAATAGGATTATGTACAAATTTTTGTAGTTTTCCGGTGTAGAATTCTCAATCTACTCCTTTCATAGTTAGTGTATTTTAGTCCTTTTTGCCCCTTCTGTTTTGCTTTCATTGCCTCCCTTTTATCTGCTGTGTCTGATACATATCCTAAAGCACATAACTTCTTAGTAATTAAATTGAATGTTAAAGGCTTTAATAGCCCTTCCAAAAGATTCTCTATGAAAAGCACAAGGCTTTGGCCTCAATTTTGTTTCTATAAGAGACCCATTTTAAATCAGCTAGTCAGCTATCAGCATACTCCAATCGCTACTTTATTAAATAAATTCATAGCACCAACCTGGAAGCCAAGTCCATAGGTATTTCCATGGTGTTTCATAAATCTTTACCCATTTCTCTTTTTGAATCTTTCGTGGACCCTCAGGGTAGATATGCTTGTGTATCTGCCAAACCAATGTCCAACAGAGGCAGCCGTTTCTTATCTTTCTAAATTGTAGAGCTTTGCTGAGGGTGCTATCCTCCTAAGTGATGATTTCAACTTTGTTCTCAACCCCAGTGATAACTCCTCCTTTGGTGATCTTTTTCTAAAATAAATGCTCTTAAAGCCAAACTTAGCTCCCTGCAGCTGATTGATGCATGGAGAGTTTTTCACTCCTCTGAGAGCAAATACATCTTTTAATCTACCGAACATAATTATTCTTCCCTTATTGATTACTTCTTTGTTAGCCACCATATCCTGGCTTTGCATTCTACAGCCTCCATACTTCATCTCCATTCGGCAGTTTCTTTCCCTGCTTTACTTCCCTAAATCCATGCTTTTTTCTGTGCTTTACTTCCCCATGGACCTGGCACCTGTTTGACTCTTTACTGAAAAATGCTGTAAGTGGATGGGCAGTTACTGACATATCGGCCATTTTATATGAGACCAAGTTGCAGACCCAACCCCATTATCTACCCAGTGGGAAACTCTTAAGGCAGTCCTAAAAGGGGGTAGGGTAGTACAACATGGTACACTTCTTAAAAAAGAGGAACCAACTGGAAGAGGTTACACTGGAAATAATTCAGTTTTTAGAGCACTGCATCAATCCACCTTATCCTCAACTGCTTTTATTGAACTAGCTGAAGCTAGTTGCACTCTTTTGAGACCGTATAATCACGCTTGTCAATAACAGTGAGACAGGACAGGGTTCCATGTTCCTTCTATCAATATGGATATAAATGTGTTAAGCTGCTTGCCAAGGGGCGTACACCCCAAACTGAGTTCCACTTACATCTCCACAATTCCTACTGATAGTGATCAATTAACCCACATGCCAGGCGACATCTTAGCAGGTTTACAGAAATATTACACGGATCTTTACAATCTTCTCCTTCTAATTTTACCTCTCGCACCTCTCGCCGGCAATTCATTTTTGACACGGGACTTCACTTGACTCGAGGCGGTGGAGGCTTTGGAGGCCCCATTTGCTGAAACAGAAGTAATGCAGGCAATTAAAAATTCCCCAGTGAGGAAGAGTCCGGGTCCCGATGGCTTTACGCCATGTTTCTATAATTTTTTTGTATCAAACATTATCTCTTTTATAACTAAAGTGTTTTCTTTCATATCCAACACTCAGGTATTCCTTCCTCACAGCCTGGAAGCACACATTTCACTTATCCTGAAGCTGCACAAAGACCACGCTGTTTGCTACAAATATTGGCCTAGGTTGCTTTTGTCCCAGGGCAGGAAGTTCCAGACAACACTATTAAAACCATACTACTTCAGCACTATGCTAGAACTACTGGAACACATTTATGCCTTCTCATTGCGGATGCTGAGAAGGCCTTTGACAGGGTTAGCTGGCCATTTTTGCACGCAGCCTGAGAGCAGCTTGGACTAGGCCCCCACATGAGATCTCAGGTTGCAGCACTTTATTCCACCCTACCACTCAGATAATAATGGATAATGAAGCTTTATGTAAGCCCTTTGGGATTTGTAATGTTACTAGGCAAGGCTGTCCACTTAATGGTCACTCTTTGTTAGAGTCCAGATGTTAAAGGTCTCCTGGTTTTTCATCACCTCTTATCTCTCTTCTATGTATCATGCGGGCTTTTGAAAGGTTTGGTCATCTTAGTAATTTTAATGGTATTCTTCATAAGTCAGAACTGTTAATTGTCTCTATTCCACCTGTTCAGTTCTAACGAATGAGGGAAAAAGTTACATTTAAGATTTGTGGAGAGTCTATTAGATATTTGGGTATCCAACTATTGTCTAACCAGCCGTGACTTTTTGACCTTAATTATCCTCCTCTCTCCTTTGTGCAGTTCAGCATGATCTACTTGCCCCTTTCTTGGCTAGCTAGAGTAAATGTGCTTAAAATGGATATCTTACCTCATTTTCTCTACCTTTTCAAAAACTTTACTTATTAACATCCATTCTACATACTGTATTTGTAAAGATACCTTGAATTTTGAGTTATTATTCATAATTTTCCAAAAGGCTAGTTATACTTCTATTTATTATCAGAATCCAGAAGTGATTGGTTAAGTCAACCTATTGAATGGTATATAGATTCTAGAGATCTCCTTATTGATGAAGTATTAAACGTTTTTGGCAGCTATAACATGCAGAACCTACTAGATACAGATCCCTAAGGAGAATATACCAAACATCCCTGCTACTTTAATCTAACTTTATGAAATCTCAAATGTAGTTTTCTTTTCAGCATCCATTGACTATGTAAGCAGGCATTTATTCAAATATTGTAATTCCATAATCAAGGTCAACTGCACATTGGTGGAATTCTTTGACTATGGATATTCAGGATTCTGGTTCCATAATGTTGTTAAATCTTTTATGGCCATTTATTTGGATTATAATTTGATTTTTGTTAAAATTTTTGTGTAAAATATTTTGTCGACCATTTTAGTATGATATCTGATGTCCAGTTTCCAATAATGTTTTTTTATTCCTTTAATTAGGTGGAAGAGGCAGACGACTGGCTGAGATATGGAAACCCTTGGGAAAAAGCCCGTCCAGAGTATATGATTCCAGTAAATTTTTATGGCAAAGTTCAACACACTCCACAGGGAGCTGAATGGGTTGATACCCAAGTAAGTGATTTATTTAACCACTGCTAATATCAATGGGAGGAGGAAGGGGTGGAGTGTATTAGATTTTAAATGCTGCTTATGTTCCTGTTGAGGAAATTACCCCTATTCCTGTTTTGTTTGACCTCCATCACATGGTTGGGATGGGGGTTCATTATCAAGATGTACATTAATTGTACTTTATGGTAATACAGTGGATTGTTTTCTAGTCAATATATATGGTAAAAAAACTTTGATTTTTTTTACTGACCATAATTCTCTTAATTTTGTAAAAAATGAACATGGAAGTGTAAGCAAAATTACACTAATGTATAAAAATGCTGATACTGCTGCTGCTAGTTCACAAGCACAAATGTTGCCGCATTAACTCTACACTTCTTCACTACATAACAGAACTTGTCTATTAGATGGAAGTTTGCATTTTGTTCCAGGCTAATTTTTCAATATACTGGGTTGATTGTGGAAACTGCCTTCTAGTTATGGGTTAATGTTTTACTAAGTCTCTTAAATATTGCTGGAATAATCATGGATATATATCTCACTCTCTCAACTCTGAAAGCCAAAACAGTGAAACGCCCCATTGGAGAAATTTACAATGGAAACATCAAGTAGTCATCATAATATATTGCATAGTGGAGGGATAGTGGAAAAGGAAGAAAGAGATAAATGAGGGACGAACAAGAATAGCAATCATAGGAGAAATGCATATTGAGGGCATCTAGTGGGAACAGTAGGATATAGCAGGACAAAGATCAAAACATGATTAGGAAGTGTAAAGAAGGCAAAGTGGGAGAGCTATGACGAACATAAAAACAGGCTCATTGTAAAGCGATTTTAACATTTTTGTAAAAATAAATATTCAGTCTAGTGCAGTAAGGGAGTGTGTATATAATTTTGTATTTATTTAAAATAATACCTGCCAGGATACATAGTTACATAGTAGGTTAGGTTGAAAAAAGACATAAGTCCATCAAATTCAACCACTAGGGAAATAAACATATTCCAGATATAAAACTCTATAAGACATCTTAGCAAACAAATTATTCTACGGCAGTAAAACAAACTTACATGCCTGTTCAAATTACTGTTCCAATTACTATTTCATGTACAGTGCTGCCTAATATGTTGGCACTCTATAAATCCTGTTTATTATTATTAATAATAATAATAATAATAATAATAATAATTATTATAGTATTAATAACTAAACTCCTTTCTCCTTGTCCTTCACTGTGCCCACATCCTCATCCAGTCCTCTTATGGGGTCAGGATATTTGGCCATCTTGGTTGGGCAGGCTGGAATGACATACCACCATGCACATGGGAGTTCATTCAATCTTGGTAGCCTGTTATGCTGGGATTGTACAATGAACTGCATATGCGCAGCTCAGTGTATATTATACAAAAGTTTGCAAACATGTAGATAAGTTTGTTTTAATGTTGAAAGCTTGTCTCATCTACAAAAAAGAACATGTCTCAATGTTCATAAAACTGCACAGCCTGTTATATGGGCATAGCAAAGGCTTGGACTGCCAACACTAGATGAAAATCAAGGGAGTTCTGAGCTTCAGTACCATTCCTGTAAAGTATGGTCATTAAAATGAATAACGTGGTTGATAGATCTTGGTTCCATACAGATATAGTGGACAAACTCTATTAAGATAAAAATAGAATGAAAAAAACACATGCCTATTTCAATAAATGGAACATTGAAAAAAATAATAATATATCCAATAAAATAATATATCCAAAGCCTCCAGATACAGAAATCCAAACCCACAGTTCATTAGGAGTGAGACAGGAAAACCCTTATAAATCATAGTTTATTATCCTGCAGTGGGAAAAAAACCTCCTTCCTCATTCCAATAGGCATTTAGATTACCTCTGAATCGAGAAGTTCCTTTTAAATTCCAGATCTATCCTCCAAAATTTGTGTTAAAAGACATTGCAAATTTACAAAACCACATTGTGAAATACTTAAATGCTTGTAAATGTCCCTTTCTGGCATTTGGAAATGCACAGTGGTCAAGCCTGCTTGAGAGATAGTGGATCATTAGAATCGAATCACTCCTGTTTCTCCCAACAGAACCAATGCCCACAGTGTTCATTCTATTTTTATGTATACAAAAACGTAAAAAAGTGCCCAATGAAACCTTGCATATCTGTAAAACAAAATCTTTCTTTAGAGGCAACAGGGCTCATCTACACTACTGGCTCTGGACCAGGTTAAAGCAAGTGAAGTCAGCAGTGTCTCTTGAGGTGAATTGATTACTATGTGTGATTATGATATCTAGCACTCCCTTGGAGGGCTTGTAACAGATCACAGTAAACACAATGGGCCTGATTTATTAAAGCTCTCCTGGTCTGGAAAGGAAACACTTTCATCAATGAAGCTGGGTGATCCAGCAAATCTGTATTCGATCTGATCAATGATTGAAAACATTTGCTAACAAATAGAAAATGACTTTTAGGAAATCCATTCCAGGTTTTCTGGATCACCCAGCTTTACTGATGAAAGTGTATCCTCTCCAGTCTCCAAGAGCTTTAATAAATCAGCGCCCAAGGTTACCACATTTTGTTTACAGGAAAAGTGATGAGACATTATGTGTAACATCCTTGTACTTCCTTTTAGTATTGTGGCAAGGACGGATCCTCCTTGGCTTGTTCTGCAGCAATATGTCACTGCTGTAGTAACCAATTAATAAATGGAGATTTATACTCCACTACAACTTCTCCTAAATATTCAGTAAACTTGTATGTGTATAGCACTTTATAGATGATGCAGTTATATTAAATAAATATATATATATATATATATATATATATATATATATATATATAGGCTCTTTTCAGACAGCTTACTGTGTATGCCTTTAGGTTCTCTGATCTGACAAATGTGGGTAAAAGTCACTGGGAATATGTACATTCTGCACAACAAATGCAGACAATACTGCAGTCTCATATATATATATATATATATATACATCCATGTAAATATATCACTTATTCAAAACATTACAACTCTGAATATGCAGTTTCCTTTGAATAGTCTTTTATATTGGATCCCAAGATGCAATACATATTAGTCTGGTGGTACTAGGCCAACCTTCTCCATTCCCCTTCCCATTCTTATAAGGATGTCGTAGAGACAGTGACTTATCACTAGCAGCTTTTACCTTCTATTTCAAATTTTGAATATATTTTCAGGTTTACTGTATCACCCAGGTACCCCATGATCGGGGAAGCTTCAGGGGAAGCCAATTCTATGGAGCAACTGTATGCTTTGTTTAGGACTTCAGACAGGTTTGAAACTGGCTTGAAGTGCCATGCCTTTAAATAAAATCTGCAGCATGAAGGTGCAACTCCACCTATTTCATGGGTCAGCAAACCACTGAATGCAATATTGTTGAAAGTGGTATCCCAAACATAAAAAGCAGAATTTTGCTACCTGCCTTCTTCATTTTTTTCACTTTTTCTGCATCACCGCAACATCTTGCATATCTTCATTTTCTGCTGAACCATGTGCTCAATGTCTCCAAACCCAGAGGACTTATTTATACTGTATGACCCTAGAAGTTTACAGACCGAGACTTTTGTTGATTAGTTAGCCTTTCTTTCTTCAGAAGGCTATTTATCTCAAATAGACACCAAGAATACCTTTGTTCACATCTCCTTTTTTCAGATCATATTAACTTTATTTGGTTTTTTAGTGGTTGAGAGTCAGTTTAATTTAATGGTGCTGCTATTCACCCTGTCCCTACATATAATTTTTTTCACCAGTGGAACATTCCTATAATTCAATACCTTATTTATCTTCTCCTGAAAGAGCTAATGGCAGTGTATTTGGAGTTCAATTTTTAACGCGCAGGACATTAAAAGAGTTTGGCTTGGTTTCCAATCTTCAAAAATGCTGTGTAGTTTAAGGTTAGCTCCCACAAGGTTCATTCATGGTGGTTTTTCTTGCAATCCCTTCCTTCAAATAGGGGTAAACTACAATCTGGTTCTTGGTACCATCTATCATCAGGTCTCAGCCTTGGATTTTCCTTTTTTGGGGTTCATTGGTGACCGAGGAATATTGCAAAGGTTGTCTGGGTTCTAGGTCCAGCATTCCGCAATGGATTTGCCAGACTACTGTCATTTTCTAAGGTGGCCCTGTAATGTATATACAGAACTGTGTCACACTTTGAGTCCTGAGGACTCAAACAAACTATCAGTTGTGTGTTGAAATGTGAGTGGAGAGCCTGAGAAGCTCAAATTGTTTGTATCTATAAAGGGGAAGTGCACTGAACAGTCACATGGAATTTAAAGATTATTTCTGGAGTTCTGGTGGTGGCTGGTCAGTCAATGGTGGATTTGTGTCTAGGTTTCTTGCTTTTATTTACTCTAGAGAAAATGGAGAATAGTTTTCTGGCTAATATATGTAATAGTACTTTCTATAATCTTGCTCTGGACCCAAAAGTATCCTAATATTACTCTCGGTCAAGCTTTTTATTTTTATTTTGTGTCCCTCAATGCACTCCCAAGAAAGAGAGCACGATTCTTTAAATATAATTTCTAAAACAAATTCTCTCAATCAAAGTGTTAGGATCTAATCCCAGTACTGCTTCCGTGTCTGGCAATGGCTTTTCCTGTTCACCTGATGTGCTGGATAGCCCATTACCTGACCTCATCCAATCTTCCCTGATATCCAGTGGCTGGATAAATGTTAAACTTCATGTTTCTCCCCTTAACTTCCTATTTAGGCATGTTTGACAGATTAAAGACATTCTGCTAATATCTTGCTGCTGCTATTGTTACACCTTATCCCCACCTACTTCTATTTGTGTACCAAACCTTAGCTGCTGGTACACCAACCACACTTTCCATTGTTATCCTCATCAAACCTGATCCTAAAGACTACTGACTTTGGCTTGATTACCCTTCCTTTTTGTGCCTGTACTGTTACCACTGCCTGTGTACTGAACCCAACCTATGTACTACTACAAAAATGTTCACGGTTAGGGAGTAAAAGGGAACAGAGATGGGTAAAAGAAGGTATATGGCTGGGTGATTTTTTTCTTTGTATTTCATTGAAAGTCATATGTGAACCAGAATGAATCTCTTATACATACTCACACTTTTATTCTTATTAACCAAAAAATTGACTATAAATTTTACCCTGACTTCATTTCTCCAAATTAGGACACACTAGCTGAGCATAAAGTAATGAGCTCAATAGTTTGGTAACACTACCCACAGTAATTATTTTCTTTTCAAAAAATGTATTTAGATGTTGTAGGGTATAATAACATCTGGACAGAACCTTATAGCTGTTCTCCAGTAAATTTGTCTGGTTATCAATCCAAGCACAGATCATAGGAACAATTTCCCTATGTGATTTACCTTTACCTATAAGCAAAGTTTCTATTAAGCAGTACATAAAAAAAATGTGTAATCTGCAAATATCTGTATTCATTTGTGTCGCACATTTACACTTAAGTAGGATCCAACAATCCCCCAAAAGAAACTTGTTGGGGGGTGAAGCATTGTGAAAATGCAATGATGGTGAGAAAAGAAAGTTTTGGAGGCTAAAAAGAAATATTCAACCTTATTTGGTCCGTTTTTTAAATATATTACTATATTACTAATCAGGATGTGATCTAATTATAGGCTATTATAATTCTGGTTGTCCTAGATTCCTCCAATTAACTTTATCAGAAAAAAACATATTCATTCTGCATTCAGCATTTTGTTCCTAAATGGCCCACCCAATCTGTGATGCATGTGAAAACTATTGGCTGCCATAGTAATAATATATATAGTTTCGTATAGTACCCCATATATAGTTATTAACCAGAGATGTCAAGTTTTACAAAAAATGTTTGGAATATAAATTGGAAGGGTGTGAAATAAATATAAGCATTTTGTTAGGATTATCATCATAAACTGGACCATCAACATTGAGAATATTACTTTCCTAAAATGTTGAATACAGCTTAGATGATATATAAGCATGTTATTATTTAGTGTTACACAGATATTTATTAAAATGACATATTGATTTGTGGTCTGTTTTGGATTGTTTGGGAATCTGCGCAACAATCAGGGGCCCACTTGGCTTATATACTGCGGGCCCTGACATAACCCAGTTGAACCGACTTTTCTGCATCTTTATCCTTTTCTCAGAAGGCTCTGCCTACATTAGTGGGAGAAATTTCTCATGAATCATTCTTTAAAGGAGCTCTTTCCTTAACTAGATGTTATTAATCCAATCAAATTAGGAAACAAGCCAATTGTATGCAATGTCAAATAAATGAAAATGTTTTAAAGCAAAATAACTCTACAATTATGCTTTAACCATGCCAGCCTGTAGAGATTTGTGAACAGACACTTTAAATTAGTCAGTACATTACACTTTCATTACACTTGTTACGAAGTAATTTTTGATAAAGAATTTTTAACCGGATGTTTCTATGTTTAGTTTTAACATAATGTTTTTATTACTTAACCACCTAACCTAAGCCATTATGTATTACCCTCCAGCAATGTTTGCCAATTTGCCCCTATCTGTACTATTTGTCCCATTATTTTCCAACTTGTCTTTTTACTTTTACACTTTTTTTCAATACTGCTCCAACATTACATTTGGGTGCAAATTATCTTTGCCAAATATAGTGCACCCCAGCCACATTCCCAGTGGTCTGGAATGTAGCAGAAGGCAAATACTAGGGGTTTTACTTTCAGTTGTTGTACTTTTGCACTTCTAGATCCTGAATTCTAGCTTTCAGAAAACAACATACACGTGCCACACAGGTATTCTGGATTGCTCCAATTTTCTAGCCCTGCATGCAATTGAAGCAGTGTACCCTGAACAAAATGTTCAGTGCCCATACACTTGCTTGTTACAGTTATTAGCTTCAGTTATTATTTTACTCTAAATCATGAACTCCATTGGTATCAGTGACACTGCTCTGTCTTGGTTTGCTTGCTACCTGTCTAACTGCTCCTTTCAATGGTAATTCCTTCTTTTCCTACTCTCCTCCCTGTTGCTGTTCCCCAAGGGTCAGTCCTTGGATCTGTACACAAGTCCTCTTCTCTTTGTACACCTCATTAGGCAAACTTATATCCTCCTTTGGTTTACAGTACCATCTGTATGCAGATAACACTCAAATTCACCTGTCCACCCCTGACTTGTCTCTCTCAGTCCTGGATAAGGTTTCATGCTGTCTGTTGGCCATCTCATCATTAATGGCTGGCAGGTTTCTGAAACCTAGACAAAACAGTAATCATCTTTCCCTCCTTACATTCCTAATCTCCCACTGACATATTTTTAACTATTAATAACACTGTTATTTGCCCCCCTCCCAACTTAGGCACGTTGTTTTGGTGTTCTCTTTCATTCTGCCCTCTATCTCACCCCCACATTCTGGTCATCTGAAGGTCCTGTCATTTTCACCTGTGCAGCATCACAAAAAGTTGATCCTACATTTCTCCAGAGACACCAAATTCCTTGTTCAAGCTCTTATCATCTTTCATGGACTACTGTAACATTTTCCTTTCTAGTATTCCATTACCTGACTCTCTCCTCTGCAATCTATCATGAATTCTGCAGCCAGACTCATCCATCCTTCCCACCAGTGCACTTATGCTGCATCTCTTTGAAATTCTCTACAATGGCTACCATTTCACCCTCAATTTAAATTCAAGCTCCTGTGCTTTGCCTTCAAATCCCTCCACCTTCTTTTCTGACCGGATAGAAAAATATACCCCTCGCTCACCTCTATAATGACTTCCCCTCTTATAACCTCGTCACATGCACGGCTTCAAGAATTATCTTCCGGCTGCCCAGACTCTCTTGAATGGTTTTTATCATCCTTTTTGGACTGCTCCTACTTTCTGCAAATTTAAAAATCTCTTAAAACTCATCATTTTAAACTTGCCTACCCATCTTGCATACTACTTCTTCTGTCTTTTAAACCCTCACTACTCACCCACCAATCCATACAGCCCTTCTATTGTGTTCTACATCTTTTAGATTATAAGCTCTTCTGAGCAGGGTCTTTCCTCATTGTTTCATTGTATCTGTCTGTCATTTTCAACCTCTATTTAATGTACAGTGCTGCATATGTTGGTGCTTCATAACTACTGTTTATTATTTTTATTAAAAATAATAATAATAATATTTAGCTTGATTTTGTATTTAATCCTGTGATTTTATAATACTGTTCTTAGATTTACTTATTCATAGCACATATTGGTTTCTTTTAGTTCTTTGAAGGTAAAGAATTACGTCTGAAACAGGAGTATTTTGTTGTAGCAGCCACTCTTCAAGATATAATCAGACGCTTCAAGTCCTCTAAATTTGGATGTCGTGATGCAGTCCGCACATCTTTTGAAGCTTTTCCTGAAAAGGTAATTGTGTTATGTCATGTTTTATCCATTGGAAATTGTATTACCTTTGTCATACCAACATTACCTTTTTAATGTTGGCACTTGTTTTTTCCCCCAGGTAGCCATACAGCTCAATGACACTCACCCATCTCTTGCCATTCCTGAACTCATGAGACTGTTTCTGGATGTTGAAAAAATGGACTGGGATAAGGTAATTATTCTTATTACTCTTTATTTAATAATCAAAATATGTCTTACATAAAGTAAAACCAATATCTTTGTGATACATACTGCTTTAGTAAATATAAAGTGTATGTAAACCCTAAAAATGAAGTACTCCAATTTACTTATTTTTATTATGCTAAATATACCATTGAAATATTTCCTGTTCCATAAGTGCAATAAATAATTAGCTCATGTAAAAGGACATTAAGTCACACACTGATTATGTAATCTGATTTAGAACTTTATTGCTCCCAACATGGACAGATAGCTTTCACAATAAGGAGTAGTACTACTGTTGCATACTGGGTTTTTGGAGCAGAGACATCCAAGTGTTTGCAACCAATACCTGTGCATTTTCTGTGAAATGTTGTGAGCTGACAATGTAATTCTCTTTATCTTTACACAAGAAGGGTTATAAAGATAGAGAGAGGTCTGTGTGTTTTTTCATCAGAAATGACTTTGGTAGGCATGATACCACATGTGTAGGAATCTAGTTCTGTTTTGTCATATCATATTAGGATTTTCATTTTATCTTGCTATATGCTATAAAGTATTTTACTTGGGGTTTACATTCATTTTAAATGACACAGGGTGTCAAGCTATGTGGAATAAATATTTGCATAGCCACAATATGTGCTGTTTACTGAAAGTTGCACTTACCTATTTTTAAAACATACTAAAATGCTCAGGGATCAAAATACCAGTTACATATGTTACATTATTGAAAGAAAAAGTATTCATAATATATATTGTTATTTTAATGTAGCTTTAAAACCTGGTAAGGCACAAGAATGATCTGAAGAACTTATTTAGGTAGAGTTAAGGCATGCTTTTGTGGGGACATGTATTACAGAGATTTTGTAATTCCATCCAAATAACCTAACTTAGGCAACACCCATCCTTTATTGATGCTATGACATCCTATGTCAAGCAGTGTTGTTGTGGCATCAGAAAGCAACATTCTTGTGGTAGCAGGAGTGTTATAAAGAATTATTATTATAAGGGTTTTTTGGATCTATTTACATACAGATAAAATGTAGTACCATTTATTTACAAATATTAAATTACACATACCTTATTATTTTCTATTTTTCTATCAAGGGGGGCTCTGTGATGTGCATGTGAAATGTGAAATATTAAGAAGCTTTTGAGAGCAATCATAATTAATAATTTATGTATTGGTATTTTAATATTTGTAAATAAATGATACTACGCTTTATCTTATGACATGTCTGTCTGTAATATAGATCTGAAAACCCCTAATAATAAAAATTACTTATAATAATTGAGTATGCTCAATATGAGTTGTTATTGGACCCTGTTACAATTACCCACTTATACACACTTAACAGCAGTAACATATTCCCCACTTACCAGCATAAAATATTTTTATTTAAAGTAGCAGAAGTGTTTGTCCCCTTCAAGACTCAAGCAACTCAAACACTAAAACCAGAGACCTGTGGCAATAACAGGAAGGGGTAAAAGGGTAGCCATTAGCAAGAGCATTCCCATGAATTCAGAATACAAAATATAGCCAAATGACTGTGTTATGGCAGCAGCAATATTCTCAGGTCTTGGCCCCCTCTTTAACTAGGCAAGGCAAAAAGCATCAGTTACCTGCAGCCACAATGTTGTGCTGCGTAGTTAGAATGTTGGTGTATTTGCCTAAATCCACAATACCTACCTGGCTGTTCCAGATGTCAACCAGCTCTGGACTGTACCAATGCTGGAATTGGTATAATGCTATGGGTTCACTTGCTAGGAGGCTCAACAGTAACAAAATGAAGTGTAGGGGAACAAGGCATATCTCCCCTTAACCCCTCTGGGTTGTTACCACCAGCTGTAATGCCATTTTCTGCATTCATCCTCCCTAAGACCTTGGAGGGTGAGCAGGTGGGTGTCTCTGCCAATGCCAGGCTCTCTAGTCATTGCTAATGAGGTGCACCCCGTTGCTGACAGCATGATTCAGGAACAGAAGTGCTGGGAATCATGAGAAATTGATGAGTAAGCTTTTAAGGCTGCAAGGACCAGCTGCTGTGACTAGTGTAGATTTCTCGCTTTTGGCTGGTAAAACAAGTTGCTCTAAATAAGTGGTGTTAAAAAACACAGTAGTTGAAAGCTAAAGAAGTTGAATCCTTAAAGAAGCTGCAAACTGTAAGTAACCTTTTAAAACTCCCTGAAGTTAATGTATATGGTAACTTGGAAAATGAGAGGAAGGTTTTGTTTTGTTCAGTGCACAGTCTGCCATATGTATGCACAAATATAAAACAACAGCTCCAAAATAAATACTGCTGTGAAAGATGTGAGCAAGTCTGGAATCTCACATTATAAATCTGAAGGAGCGCATTGCAACACTGAGGGTTCTCCTGCTCAGTGAGCAGGTAGTTAATGAGATTGATGTGGAAGGTGGATAGATAAATCAATAAAAACAGGTAGGGAGCTGGGTTACTGTATTTAGAGGGAGTGGTAGCGGCTCCCAGAAAGGAAAGGCCAGTCCTGTGTTTGAGCACCCTAACAAATTTGCAAAGGTTTGTGAAGATGTGCAGGTGGCAGCCCTAGATGTTACTTCTATCCCTAATAGCTGGGGGAGCAGCCCATCCAATAGGGGTGGGGAAGGCAATGCAGGAAGGAGTAGACAATTGGTTGTCATAGAGGTTTCTATGATCAGGAGGATTGATAGAACAGTTTGTCGTTGTTTCAACCGAATGGTTTGCTGTCTCCCTGGTGCCATAGTTCAGCATGTGGTGGACTGAGTGGACAAATTACTGGGAGAAGCTGGGCATGACCCAGCTGTCTTGATCTATGTTGGAACCTATGACAGAATTTATGGAAGATGGAGGATCCTTAAAAATCAGTTTAAAGAACTAGACTTCAATTTAAAGGGAAGGATCTCCAAGGTTACACCCTCTGGAATATTGCCTGTGCCGTGCACAACACAGGAATGGCAGCTGGAGCTTAGACAACTAAACACATGGCTTAAATTCTGGTGTAAAAGGGAAAGGTTTGCGTTCTTAGAGCACTGGGCTGACATTTCATTGGGGTACAACCCATATGCCAGAGATGATTTGCACCAGATGGAAGGAGGCCTGCTGTGCTAAGGAAAAGATTTATGGGAATGGTGGAGGTGGAGATTTATAGTAGCATAGTGGCTCAAAAGTTAGCACCTTTGCAGCACTATGTCCCAGGTTCGAATCTCAACCAGGACAGATATCTGCATAGAGTTTGCATATTCTCCCTATGACTGTGTGTCTTCCCCCCAAAATTGACCTTAGACTGTTTTAAAGACATATGAGGTAGGAACATTAGATTGTGAGCCGCTTTGAGGAACAGCTAGTGACATGACTAGGCACTTTGTAAAGCACTGTGTATAATGTTGGTGCTATAAAATTACTGTTTGGGGCAGTCAAGTAAGGTGGCAGAAAGGTCAGACAGGGGTCAGACACCAGTGGGAGTTTCCCATGTTACACACAAACATTATGTGCAGTACTAATTGTACTAAAAAAAAAAAAAATTGGCAAACATTGCTGACAAGTTCAGCAATGGTTTAAAGAGTCTGTTCACCAATCCTAAGGGTCTGGCAAACAAAATAGGGGAGTTGGAAGCTTTGATGAATGAAGAGCAATATGAGTTGGTTGGTATTGCTGAATCTTGGCTTTGTTCTTCACATGACTGGGCTGTCAATATTCCTGGTTATACTCTCTTTCTGAAAGACAGAATAAAACAAAAAGGTGGAGGTGTCTGTCTGTATGTAAAAGGTGATCTGAAAGTGAACGTGAAGAAATTGTTGATTTGGGCATGTGATGAGGTTGAGACAGTATGGGTGGAGTTGCATATGGGAATGTATAATACACAAATAATTATTGGAGTCTGCTATAGCCTAACCCAGTGCTAAAGAAGAAATAGAGAATCAACTACTAGCACAGATAGAAAGGACTGCAAAGGCTGGGACAGAGGTAGTGATGGGTGACTTTAACTACTCTGACATTGACTGGGGTAATGACACAACAAAAGGGTGGAAATTTATAAATTTAATACAAGATTCAATACAGATGATTTTTTTATACAGTTTAAGAAAGCTGAACCTAGATTTTTCTAACCATGCACAGCTTTTACCAAATGTGCATATAAATAAAATCTGGGTAGCAGTGACCATAATATGAAATATTATTGTAAGTTGTAAACAGGAAAGAAAAACCAGGAAAGATAAAAGTTTTAAGAGAGCAATTTTTTCATTTTTAAGGGGGACGAATGTATTGGAATATTGTCCAAAAAGAACAGAAATGGGAATGTTTCAAGTCAGTTCTATACCAGCACACTGCAAAATATATTCCAATGAGTAATATGTTTAAGAGGCTAAACTTTAAACCTATGCAGTTCACAGCTAATGATTAAAAAGCCTTAAAGAATAAGGAAAGGGCAATCCAAAAAATATAAAAATGAAGCATCACCTTTATCATTTAAAAATTATAAAGAATATAACCAAAGATTTAAAAAGGAAATAAAATGTGCAAAACGTCAGAATGAAAGACAAATTGCAAAAGAAAGTAAGGAAAACATCTAAAAATGTTTTTATTATATTAATACCAAAGGATCAGATCTGAGCATGTAGGCTTCTTAAAGGATGTCTCAGGGTTAAAAACTGGAGATACAAAAGGATTTACTAAACACTTTTTTTCAACTCTGTGTACACAAACGAAAATGTCAGAGCTCAAATTGCTAATAGCAATGTCACTGCCTTTAATTAGCCATCGTGGCTCAAAATTGCTAAACTATGATGTGCACCCTACCCTTTCAGGACTTTGGTGGTGTCTCAGCTCCGGGCTGGTTGCACTCTGGTTTCTGCTGTTCAGGCTCCTGCTTCCTGCTGCCTGTCCCACCAGACAGTTTGTTGCTCCTAGGTTTCCTTTGTGGCCTTCCTGGTCCAGGCCTGGGTCATCCACAGCTGCTGTGGGAGGAACAGATGGCCATTCCACCTGGCTTTTGTGTTCCCCCTCTTTGGTACTTGGATTGGGCTGTTTGACAGGAAAATTGGGTAGCATTAGGGTACAGAGACACCTGGCCTAAAGGGCTGTTCCCAAAAGAGCTTCTCTATTCTCAACCTTAAAAAGAAAAATGGACTTTGGTGGGAAAATGTACTTGAATAGTTCAATTTAAACCAAGGCACTTAATTTTACCATAAAAAACAGGAAAATTACATTGACTTGTATATAAACCTAGGGCACAAAATGCAACCATTGGTGCGAACATTCAAAACAAGAATCATCAGAAATGATAAATAAATACATACATTAATTTAAAGTGTATGTTTTTTGTACTTTTAGGTTAGTTATGAGTGGTCACTTGCTCTTAAATACCTGTTGTAAGTGTTACAAACTCTATCTCAGACAACAAGAGTTTGGTATACAGCTACACTTTAAATGGTAAAACAGTGGCATTTAGCGGCCCAAATATAAGTGAGATTCATTTTCTCTTGGTATTTTCAGGTAAAAAAAAAAATCTCAATTATATTTCAGTATATACGTGACTAATAAGTACCTTAAAAAATGTGAAGTGCTGCCATGTGCTTGTCATCTTTATTAGGAGAGAATGCCTACTAGCACCTATTGCTAAGAGAATGTAATAATTTACTTAAAATATGAATCACTGCCTAAGTAAATGACGGAGAGCAAAAATATCCACTATCTAATTTTCAGCAGAACTGTTTTCTAACAGGCTCTTACTACGGTCAGGTTAATGCAAATAGTGTTGGGCTTGGGAGTAATATACAAAATGCAAGAGTCATGTGAAACTTCCTGGAATATACAAGTATATAAATCACAGCACGAACACATACAAGCGTTACCACACACACTCCCTTCAAAATGCTCTAGTGGCATTGTTAGCAGCAACTACAGCTTCCATGTCCCCACTTCTTCCAGAAATAATGTTGTGGGACAGCATTCCTGAGAAGGAGCAACATGACAGGTTGTGCCCTTCTCATTTCTGCACAGAACTGCTACTGCCCAGTAGCAACAACATGGGTAGGAGCAGCAGCTGTAACTTGGGACATTGGGGCCTGTTGGTACTAGGGAAAAGATGATTAGCTAATGCCTACTACTAACAACTTTCAAGATGTGAAAGCTATCCCTTGTTCCTAGGGCACTGTCATGTCCCTTACAATCATTCTTGTTGAAAAAATGTTGACTAATCAATAACATGAACAGAATTTATTTTATTTTTTAATGTTTTTTCATTTAATAAACTTTCTGGAACTTTGCTCACTATTTTCAATCTCTGTTTTTTACAGGCCTGGGATTTGACAGTCCGTACATGTGCTTACACAAATCATACAGTGTTGCCTGAAGCTTTAGAGCGCTGGCCAGTTCACCTCTTGGAAAATCTCCTCCCAAGGCACCTGGAGATCATCTATGAAATCAATCAAAGACACCTCAATGTACAGCCCCTCATCCTTTGCTGATCATGTATTTATCTTCTTGTATTGAAAGATGCCTTTGCTTTTGTTACTGGTCTGCTGTTTCTCCTATAAATATTTCTATAGGTAATTTAATTTTTTTAAAGTGAACTTACATTTTCATGTGTTATTCTTGCAGCGTGTCTCTTCCTTGTTCCCTGGAGATTTTGACCGCATGCGAAGGATGTCTCTTGTTGAGGAGGGATCTGTTAAGCGCATCAATATGGCACATTTGTGCATTGTTGGCTCACATGCTGTAAATGGCGTTGCCCAGATCCACTCAGATATTATCAAGGATACAGTGTGAGTATGTATTCTTAAACCCCATTCCCTTTTCATTTACATTCTTTAATCCATTTCTTTGTATTTGCAGCTTTCATGATTTCTATCAACTGGACCCCCATAAGTTCCAGAACAAGACCAATGGCATTACGCCTCGCCGCTGGCTGAGGCTTTGTAACCCAGGTCTTGCTGAAGTCATAGCAGAGGTAAACAGTCTGCATTGTATGCATTTATTTGTCTTGTTTGTTATCTGACAAAGGCAATATTTAGAGGGTCTAGAAATACAGGTAATGTACATCTAATAATTGGAAATACAGGGCAAAACAAAACATTTGAATAAATGCCAGGTAATTTCTCCTTCCCCTGCCAAAATTGCTTATACTGACTGTCCTTTCACTTCCCTAACATTCTGTTTGGCAGGCTGGCAGAGTAGAAAACCTGTAACTCAATTTAAAAGTTGGAGCTAGGGGAAAATAGCAGCTTGGGGCTAAAGTACAACAATAAATGTATTGAAATACATTGGGTACCTTACAGTACCCAATATATATTGTGGATTTGGGGTTGTTATTCCTGCCTGTATTTTCTTCTTTTTTGGGGGATGGAGTGGATTGTGTGGTATTACATCTAGGTCATTATGTAATATTTGTGCACATAATTTATGATATATTGTATTTATTTGCAAGGGTTTATGCTTGTTTATTATAAATCAATGTTTGATTTGTAGCCCATACCTAGTGTGATTAGGTTCAAACACACTCATTGCAGAGAGGTAATTTTTCATTAGGTTCAAATTCAGGGCGCTCTGCCCACTTTTATTAGAAAAAAAGTCAGCACAAAGCATATTTGAGGGTTTTCTTATACAGGGGATCAGTGTCATCACAGCATGACAGACAAAACCTGACTCTCTCAGTTTGTCCTACAAACCTCCGCTTTGGGAGACCTCCTTGGCTCTCCCACCATACAGGCTGTACAAAGTCTCTCCACCTAAGCCACCTGGCCTCAGGCTCCAATTTCCCTGTTCGAAGGACAGGTGCCTTTTTATCAATGGCAAGGTGCACCAGAGTCATCTGCACACCCAATAGGGAGTTTTCAAACTTACAATTTTAGAGGCATCTAAACAGTTCCTTTAGTCTGGTTCCACACTTACCTGCAGTGAAATGTGTTTTTAGTTGTGTCTTTCAAGCTTTACATGCGCTAACTGTTTTTAGATATTACTCAGCACAATTAAAACAAACTTCCATTATTGCATGAACTTAAATTTCATAATGGCCATTGGACCATAAAATCTTTTGCATTATTGACAAAATAACTTTAGAGGAGCAAAGGGTACAGGTACAATGTGGTAGCCACATGCATTACCCCAACACTTATGCACATTACTTGCATTAGCAAGATGCAATGCAGCCCCTTAACGATAATGAACTGTGTTACCACATGACACAACACTTGTTAATGCAATATAAATAATATAAATCCCTTACTTGTATAAACCTAAATTACTGGAATAAATACTATTTTGCAGTTGCAAAATACTAGTTTGTATTGTAGTGTGTAAAATTGTGCTTTTGAAAACACAGCCCAGATTCTCCTTATTCCATGAACAGACTTTTTAGTATGTGGTTCATTGTATTTTCCCCTTTAGGCTGCTCGAGTGAATCTCAGTGTTTTTACTTTCATGACATAAGCATACTATGCTTTATAAAGACTTGCTTTTTTTTTTTTTTTTTTAAAAGTGAATGAAGTAAAAAAGTTATCTGTAGTATTTTTTTTCCCGAACTGTAGCTGCAAATTCCTGCAGCTGCAAAACTGACCCAATGATTTTGTGCCCTATGATTAGTATCTGTTTTTAAAAACTAATAAGATGTGGGAGAGATGTTTCATGAAAATTAACAATTAAAAGAGTAATAAAAGCTTTATAGAGGAGCGGGGGACATGGCCTGCAGCTCTGGTCAGTGCACCCCCCCACAGTGGGGTTCTTCTCCTGACCACGCTCAGAGGCACACTGGCCAGAACCGCAGACCACCAAAATTTTCTTGCAAAACACCGGTTGGCGACCACTGATATAGAGGACGGAAAAATTACAATATATAAGAAATGGCAAAGAAAAAAATAACAGAACAAAGAGAAATATTGTCAAAACTAACACAAAACATTATACTAAACCGAAAACAGATGAAAACAAGACATGTAAAGAAAATGGGAGGCGGTACTAACAAACTGTTTCTGCTTACAGCGTATAGGTGAGGATTACCTCATTAACCTGGACCAGCTGAAGAAGTTGCTGAACTTTGTAAATGATGAAGCCTTTATCAGAGATGTTGCAAAAGTCAAGCAGGTATTGTATACATTTATAGTCTGTAACTAAGAGGTAAAACAAACACTTAATAATATGTGTTATTTTACTGACCTAATTTAATTTCAAGTATAACATGTAAGACTGATGACATTATTTTTTTTTCCTGAAAAGTAGTGTTTTACCCATTTTTAATATTGGTGAAGTGTTCATGCAAATTAGCCATGGTAAAAAAGCGGTGATGTTTCGGATCTAAAACTCCACTTCACTAGTATCAAAAAAATATTGTTTTGTTAACGTTCTACATGGTGAAGCCAGCTATCCATTTGTTTTGGTATTTTAATGAATCACTATTTTAAAATATTTTCTTGAAACATCATTTGTACTTATTTGTAAATAGAACAAGAAACTTTTTTTTTATTTTTTAGATTACTAAACTAGTATGAAACTTGATGTACTGTATATACTGCACACACATGATGCAGTACATAGATCCAAAAATAATTCTTTAAAGTGTATTTATAAGGCTAATTTCAGACTTGCTGTGTCCAATTGCATGTCTGACTGCTTTCACGCACAAAACAAACTGCTGCTGTCCAACTGGGAGTGGCAAACCACACCACACTGAGCTGCAACAGTGCCTGCTGTACAGTGCAGAAAAAAGGTTTCAATTACTCTAATTCACTTCAATAGGAGAGGGTGGGACCACAGTTAAGCCCACGGCAGACTGCTGCTTCTCACTGCAGTTTTAAAATGGCCCTTACACAGCAAAGCTCACAAATGCCAGTGACCATGAGTAAAACTAATCTGCATTAGTACAACCATGCAAACTTTGTTAGCTATAAATTGCATTGATAATTACATAAAAACATTCTTTTTTTTAAGAAATGCTTATCGAGCCGGCGATTCTGTGCTGTGCGCCACTGCAGTATCCCACACAGCCTATTTTGCCTAGCAATGTCACTTGCAGCAGCAAAGAGTATAAAGAAATAGCAGCAGCCCCTGCTTCCCTTTAGCTGTGCAGCCTGATGTATTTTTTGGCATCCCCAGCATCTACTGTTAGGCTGTGCACAGCTGAAGGGGCTTTATAGCCTCCCTGCTCCCAGTCTCCTGTGCCTATTGTACCATTGAGCTGGGCCTGTGTCCCCGACTCTGTTTGTGCTTTCCCTTCTGTACTGCGTCTGGTGGATGGATTATTTGTTATGATCTCTGGCTCTGAATTCTGGACTAGTCTATTGGAATCTTGGTACTTCTATCTGTAGGCTCCTGGTCTGGTGCCAGCCCATCTCTTTACACCATCCTTTGCGCACTAAGTCCTGGGGGCATCTGAGTGCTGGGAGATGTAACCAGTCTCCTAAGGCTGAGCGGGGGCTTACTAAAGGGGAAGACTGCGGCCTAAATTGGGGGACTGGTGTCTGGGGAATACTGGTGCGGACTGGGGCCTTGCACTTATATTTACAATACCATACTTAAAATTATTAGTGAAATTTCCTTTTAAGGCATTTAAAAATTGTTTGCTTTCTTTTGATAATCAATACTTTATCTGTTAGGAACTTGCTTTTTATGTACAATGATGTTATTGCAACTCTCCTATATTTGACATCAACTATCACATGCAGGAAAATAAACTGAAATTCTCAAGGTATTTGGAGAATGAATACAAAGTGAAAATCAACCCAAACTCAATGTTTGACATCCATGTCAAGAGAATACATGAGTACAAGCGCCAGCTTTTGAACTGTCTGCATGTGATCACCTTATACAACCGTAAGTAAAACAGTTCAAAATAAATCAAAAGTACAACTTATTGAATTTTAACCTTTTTCAATGAAAAGACCATTCAAAGACAAACTATGGAACTATGTGTTGTTCTCAAAAGAATTCTTAAAAGGCAGGATAGCCCTGACTACACCGGCTGAAAAAACATCCATGAAACAATGTGAACCCGAATAAATGTTGGGGATCCATTAAACTTAATAATTCAGTTATTATTCATGATTTTGCTCAGGGAATGAAACAATACAGAGTTTAATGAGCTTATTTTATAAAACAATTTATTAAAAAAGGAAACGGGTTAATAGTGCAGTACACGTAATAACATATCCAATTACAGATTTTAATGAGCTTATTCTTTAAAACATATTATTAGGAAAAGTAGAACTTGATGGACTTATGTCTTTTTTCAACCTGACAATTAACAGGTTAATAGTGCAGTACAGTAAGTGTAACAACAAATCCAAATTTAGAAATTCATTTTGACCATACTTCAGTGACTTTTAGTATATTGCCGATAGATAGAATTCTGTTATAACATGTAAATTAGAAGTATTCCCTTTATTTAGTGATTTAGTATGCTTGAACATGGAGGTCTAAAGGTTGGTAGAAACAGATCCTGAGTAACTTGTCTGTGAACATTTTGGGCAAAAGGATATATGATTGACTAACAAATCCTTTGAATAATTGCTAAAAATGCAACGCTGCTGTGTCACTAATCATAAACTGTCACATATCACTTATCATATACTGTACTAAACTGACATTTTTTTTTAGGTACACATATTCAGTTGAAGCTGTATTATAGTTGGTAATAATCATAATACTAAGCAATAATTGTAAAATATCATTCCTTCCAGGTATAAAGAAGGATCCTAGCAAACAATTTGTTCCTAGAACTGTGATGATTGGAGGAAAGGTGAGAAAAGGAATAGAGGCTAACACTGCCATTTCAAGCATACTTAAGTATAATTTTGTTTTACAATAAATGCTCAGACAAGATATGTCACTTTCAATTATTAGTCTGAAAACCAATATTTGTGTGGTTGTTTTAGTTAATTGGTCTAGTAGTACCAATATATAATGCAGAATTACTGATGTATATTTAAAACACAATCCCTATTTAATGTACAGCGCTGCGGAAAATGTTGGTGCTATATAAATCCTGTTTATTAATATTGATAATAATATTAAAAATAATAATCTGTGATCACACTTTCTTTCATAAACATATATTTCTGTCTATCTCATCACTTATTCTCTAGTACTTCACCCTTTCAGTTTTCCTTTTCTCTGTCTCATTGATAGGCTGCTCCTGGGTACCACATGGCTAAGATGATCATCAAACTAATCACTTCTGTGGGTGATGTTATCAACAATGATCCTGCTGTTGGGGACAGACTTAAACTTATTTTCCTGGAGAACTACCGTGTTTCTCTGGCAGAGAAAGGTTTGCTATTTAAGTCAATGGTTACCTATAAAAAGCATTAATGATTATTGAGGTATAGTTTGCATATAACATATGCATTTGTTTACCCATTAATTAATGCCTCTAATGATCTACTCAGACTATGCATTGTGTTAGTGCAATATATTACTTGTGTTTTATAGTTTCCTGTGTTAAGGCAGGCCTTTGTTTTAAATTCACCTGGCGGCGCACCCTACCATCCCAAAATGGGGCAAACAACAATTTTGCCTTGCAGCATTAACTATGAAAGCTGTCCATTGGCTTCCATTGTGAAATGTATTGGGTGCCATTGGGGAGAGGGGGTGTCTTTTCAAGTTAAAGGGCACTGCAACACATTGAACCACAGTACATGTATTTGTATTTGCTGCAGTTTTGTGTGGCACAAACATGCATTTTCTGCATGCATTATATCAACTATAGGAATGGGCCGGACCGTTCATGTACTTGTAACATAATATAATTTGCGAAATTTGTAAATCAAACAAAATGCTGGTATTCTACCACAATTTAAAATGGAGACCACTCCTTTTAAAATACATTTATGGACTTGAAACAAAAAACAATTTGATGTATGTAAGTCCACCATAATACTGTTTCCACAATACCACTCAGTATACCAAGGCCAAAGTCTTGATGATATACATTTTTTATTTACTTAATAACACTAGATCTTAATACTCCTATTTATAATAAATATCAAAAGATATACTGTAGATATAGACAGCCAAAAATGGAGACCACGATCTGGTTTACACCCAATGTCTTACATAAGAGATGTTCATTGCCTGTATATGACAATTTATGAATATCTTTGAAAAACTTTTTATAGGAGTTGTCCCTCCTTGATCCAGAAGATGAGATAGGTGCACTGGTATCTGTGCGGACTGAATGCTTTCTGTTATATGCAGTTAGATAAAGATCCTTAAATAAAACTTTGGCTACTTTGTCAAGGCTGCAGGTATTTTAGATATTTTGCTGGTGATGGATTGGCGTTGTAAATCTTGGTTTGTCTGGTCACAGACACTCCCTGTTACCTTCCTATTTATCCAGACCTGCTGTCTCTATGACCCACCTTCCTACAGGGTTCCAGTTAAATGACCTAAATGTTGAAAGCTAATTTCTAAAGGATATGGGTATATCTCCAATTGCTCCGCCTGCCCTTGTTGATTTTTTTTGTTCCTGTTATGCTAGCCTTTATAATTGTTCTTGTAGAAAGGCAATTTATGCTTCACTGTAGGTCCTCCTCTTTTTCTAAGGTGGTGTTTTCCTTCACCTAAGCAAGACTGTTTCCTTCCCATCAGCCTGTCCTATCCTAGCTTCTCGTAGCAGAGAATTCACTGCTTGGACATGCTTCAGGCTGCTCTTGTTTATTTAAATGCTACAACAAAGCAATTAATCAAATCAATACATGGTTTGTGTACTGCTTGCCATTCATACAATTTTAATTGTCTTGCTGTGGATTTAGACTCTTAATGTTTTTTCTCGTTTCATTTCATCTCAGACAGGCTTGATATTGCTGAAAGCAGGTCTCTGTTGGTGCCAACCTATCAATCTTAAAACTACTTGTTCTTCTTTTAACTGACAATAGCTTTCTTAAACCTTGTATGGCTATGTACACACATGCAATTATTGTCGTGGAAAGGATCTTTAATGATCCTTTCCAACGACTGCACAATGCATGAACGAGTGAGGAACATAAGCGCCGTTCTGCTGTATGGAGAGGGGAGGTGGAGAACGACTGAGCGGCATCCCACTGCGCTCCCTCCCCCTTAACTTCCATTAGGACCGTTCATTGTCCATCATCTGTAGATCCACCAGGACGGCCGATGGAAGACAAGTGCTGTAAACACACCAGATTCCCGTCCGATATTGACCCTGAGAGGATTATCAGATGAGAACAATTGCACGTCAAATGACTGCGGATATGTAACAAATCACTTCTAGAAATTGCCTACATGTATGGAAAGACTGTCAGACTGTTTGAATTGTAACACATTGTTCTCCCACTTACATAGAAGTTATCCTGGAGACAGTCCAAGCCACAGAAATTCACCTAAATTGGCACCCAAATAAAAAGCCCTCAAAGTAACAAAAAATAATATGACATCAAGTCTGTTGGCAACATTAAGGTCATTATGATATTGCACTATTGCTAAATACAATTAATACAATACAGAACTATGTTGATATATTATATTACAATAAATATCCCATATGAATATTGGCCTCTTGCTAGACCACTATCGAATAATAACATACTCATACACAAAATTTTAAAACGATTTTAGAAAAACGGCTATCTCAAGTTCAGTACACACACTGGGGACTGAGGTACACATGCCAGATGTTTGCCTGACACAAGCATGGCATGTCATTATCAGGTTGCAATAGGTCAGCAGGCAAAATATTAGTTACAAATACTTTAAATTTGGAACATATTGAACTCATTTCGTACGTTATGTAAAAAAGGCTAGAGGGGTGGAATAACATGAAAATATATAGTGTAAACCACAAAACAGTTGCAATGAACAGAGAACAGTCAATGACCAGACACACCAACCCTGTAATGAGGTATTTGCTTGAGACAATATTGAGTATGTTTTAAGACTTTGTCTCAATAGCCGCCCCAGTGATATTGATAATAACATGTAGATTTTGGCTCAATCAGTGACCTACTTAATATGACCACTATGGTAAACAAAGTGCCAAAGTAATCATGCAGCTACTGAAGTGCTGATATAATCATCCTAAATATAGAACTATATGTTTCAAGCTAAGATTGATATTGCACAATGATAGTTAGATGGGACGTAGGGAAAGGGACACGCATACATTTAGCCCAGTTGGATTTAGGGAGGAGGGGGGTGAGGTAAGGGGAAACTAGGGAAGAAGGGGGATAAATATGTATTGTTAGAATGGCTGGATTAGTAGAGAAAATAAATGGAGAAGGGAAGAAAAGGAGGGGACCATGCTTCCCCAATGCCAAGGAAGCTCTGCTAATTGAAAGACAGGGTTATCGAAAAGGGGGCCATAGGACCCGGGCTAGAGAACAGTTTTCCTGCGCGTAAAAGATTGTCCCATAAGCATGAGCATGGCACTATATTTTATTTATTTTTGGGAGGGGTGGGCAGGAAGCACATCATTGTATACACCCAGTCAGCTGGTAGTATGCATTCCAAGGGTAAGATTATCTAATAGTACACCACCCAAATAAAAAATGCTGGGCGGCTCAATGATGAGTGAATCAAACGGAGGAGGAAGAGCTGAGAAGCACACGAAGAAAGGGATCCCCACACATAATGCCCATGGGGGCGGTGGCTGGTCCTCAGCGCCCCCTTAATCTGTCTTGGACAAGAAATAACCCCTTAGAGTTCTTCAGCGCCACTGGTGGGTGGTACCGCAAATTTATGATCCTATTTTCTTAGGAAAATTTTCTTATTTTCTTTTTTTTTTTTCACATATAATGAACATTGATGGTAATTTGAAAACTAGTATGGTATGCAAAAAGAGCAGGTTTTATGGAAAATATTTCTCATTTTAAATTATGAATTGCTCTTTTTTTCTCTCAGTTGTCCCTGCTGCTGATCTTTCTGAGCAGATCTCTACTGCTGGAACTGAGGCATCTGGTACAGGAAACATGAAGTTCATGCTAAATGGCGCCCTTACAATAGGCACCATGGATGGAGCTAATGTTGAGATGGCCGAAGAAGCAGGAGAAGAAAACCTCTTCATATTTGGCATGAGAGTGCCTGATGTAGAACGTCTTGACCGTGAAGGGTAAGACATTGTTTCCTGTGTTCTAATGCACGTTGCCTAATTTTTCTGATGTAAATACTAATGCTAAGCATACTAAATGACATTACAGATTTACAAACAGAAGTAAGTAAGTAATACCTAATTTACACAGTAAAAACTGATCTGCATATGGCATGTAGTTGAACTGAGAGTTTCAGCGGAATAGCATAGTGAGTCACTATGACTGGGAGACTGAACTCCAACTATGTGCTGTATGAAAAAAAAAAATTGTGTACTTTATGGCAAGTGGTTAATGCGGGTTTGTAATGCTCCATGCTGCATATTACTGAAAATGTGCTGTGTGTTCTCACCGAAAAAAATGAAGAACAATCACTGCTGGTCACATATAGCACACTCTGTCTAATAGCTTAACCTGTGCTGAAAAGTAAGTGCAGTTTTAAGGGGCATATTTAAAAAGAACCTGAACATACTAATAGTATACTCTGTATACATATGCCACAGTCCTTGAACCCACAAAAGATGTCCGAATTACTTTGCACAAATGACAGTCTTGCAGACATATAAACCTCAAGATGGAGGATAATTTCCCTTCCATTTACTTTCTTGTGCTTAGCAACCTTTCTTTTTTTGGCAACCAACAACTTTTCAGAAAATGACTAGTTTATTTAAGATTAGTTTTTGTACAGTGTGGCTTTAAGAGAGCAACAGTCATAAATATATAATATACATTACAGCTTACAGCACAGTGGTGAAAAATACAGCAAACTTCTATTCTATAGTTAATTCTTATTGTTTACATCAATCATCATGATGTGTAATCAACATGATTGCTTTGAGAATTTACCTTGTTCTATTTTGGCTTTAGCTGCACCTTAAAAAGTTTTATAAAGACTTATTTTAATGCATATACAGTTATTTCATACTTTAAAAGGTTTGTATTTATAATATCCAGCTGTTTTATCATGCATTGCACCTCCACAAAACATTAGACACCTATACATTTTGAAGCTGTATTTTTCTGGTGATGAAGTTCAGTAAGTGCCTCATTACCAATTTGAATTTTATAATATATTATACATAATTGTTTCCCAGGTTTTTTTTTTTTCAACTTGATAATAGGTTATTTATAATTTCTTGCAGTTACAATGCCCGACAGTATTATGAGAGGATTCCCGAGCTCAAGCAGGTGATTGATCAGCTTAATTCAGGATACTTCTCCCCCAAACAGCCTGACCTTTTCAAGGACATTGTCAACATGTTGATGAATCATGACAGGTAAAAATTCTTTCTTTAGGCATTTCCTTTCCTGATTATTTTTGTTCCCATCTCTTCAGCTCATTATATTTTCTTTTTCTGTTCATTCCGAATTCCCCTTTAACTGCCTCACAAATACTGTATTATTCTTTTCAGGTTCAAAGTATTTGCAGATTATGAAGATTATATCAGATGTCAGGATTCTGTCAGCGCTCTTTACAAGGTGAATTGTCATAGTACAGGCTTACACATGTAAAGCAAGGACATGGTAGTTTTGTTTTTTTATGGTAGGACTATTTATAGGTCCTCAGTCCCCCTGCCGGAAATAGTATGAAATAAGATTCCTTCTCTATTTAAGACATTTTACTTCACATTAGGATGCATTACAAAACAAAACCGACTAAAAATTACATTCATTGGCTTTTTTATTTACTTAAATAATACCATTTTTTTCTTCTCCAATCAGAAGTTGCTACTATACCCTTTAAATCTCTTTGTGTTCTTTTTACGTCTCTTACAAAAATCCTTCTTTTATAGAATCCAAAAGAGTGGACTCGCAAGGTGATCCATAATATTGCTGGATCTGGAAAGTTCTCCAGTGATCGGACCATTGCTCAATATGCCCGGGAAATATGGGGGGTAGAACCCAGCACCCTGAAGATTCCTCCACCTGACGTTCCACGTGAATGACTTCACCCCTGCTTATTACCGGATGCTCTCCAGAGCCATACATCTTCAGCTTCTCCAAGACATGATCCAAGGCTCACAATGCATGTAAATTCCAAACACCATTCATATACCATCCCCACTGTCCTTTCATTTTCACCTCAAAATCAAATAGTCCCTATTCCTCCACCACGAAGGAAGCACAAGAACAAGGCCCTTTGTTTGTTAATGGAAAATTTTAATCTTCAGTCCACCACTATGTAAAATGGATTATGTTTTAATCATTCTGTATGAAAACATTTTAACTCCTGACTATTAAAAACACTGTTCGGCCTTAACATTATTTTTAATTTTTTGTTATCCTTTAGGTATTTCTTTACCTCTGCCCCCAGGCAGGTCATGTGTTTTATATCTATATGAATATGAACAGGTGAAACATAAGTGAGTTTAATGCAGTTTCATTCACTATAACATAATATGCAATATGCATACTTTGTGTATAAATCTACAAATATTAAGCTTTAAATGGATCTACTCTTAATATGCTATCAGCATGCAAACTTCTATCTTACTATCATCTACTGCTAGTGTATCTTAAAGAACCAGTGCCATGCATTATCCATGAATATAGGTTTCTGATGACTAACAGCTGTCATATTACCATTGTAAGCTTTTATAACTACATCTTCTAAAATCACACAAATAGCTTTTCCTGATTTGTTTGTAAAGGTGAGCAAAATGGCTGCTTTTTATTTTCAATTTATCTGCTATTTTTTCATAGTTTGCCAATGAAACATGACACCTTGTGCAAATGCAGGGACATTGTAAGGACTGATTTAAAAAAAATTAAAAAAAAAATCCAATTATACCATTTAGGATGCTATAAAATGTTGCTGTAAAATTTAAACAACATCATAAAAAGATTATGTTCTGTCACATGTTGTGTAAATTTAAATATGTTCAAAGGGTATTTAACAGTTTTAAATACAGCCTAAAAAATATTGTAAATGTGGCCCTAACAGAAAAGTGGCATCACAAAGTATATCACAAGATGTCTCTGTGTTGTTTACTGAATAAATATTATAATCTTGATTTTTTTTGTCTTGTCTCCTTTAATAATTGAGTAAATAAGAATTATTATAATCATGTCCCTCTTACTTGCTGTATGCAGTGCCTATGCTCCTTGTCCTTCCTATGTTCATGTATTCCCTCACTCTGTGTTCTTATCACTCTTCCCAGACTTCCTCTCTTTATCCTCTTGGGACATCAGTGAACATGCAATTTTGGCTGTGTTAGCTGTGTTTTTTTTTATTCTATTTTTCTGTCAATCTAAAGAGCATCACTTAACCCATTCCATGTCAGACCATCATTTCCCCCTAGAACTTGTGTGGTTACATCACGGTCTACCGTGCAGCCTAGTTTGGAAGAATATCATAGATACAATATCATGCACATGTGGCAGAAAATCTCACATATATCTCACTCCTTTTTCATGTATAGTTATATTGCATTATAGTTATATTGCTATAGTTATAGTGCATTATTCAACTCTCAACTAAATCTTCCTTCCGAACCTATACACAATTTGGGCCCAAGGGCTAGAGCTTATTAAAGAGAGTAAGTTAAGGATCAGAGAAATTCATTCCAGCTCTGACCTTTCCCATGAGCTATTATTATAACCACTTCCCAGACAGTGAAGGAATTTCTTGTTAATACCCCTGCTTTTTTTAAGTCTGGCATATACCAATTGAATCAAAAATAAACTGTCGAACAGTTCAGTAAAGAACAACATGAAATCATGGTGATATATATATATATATATATTCTTTTATTCTGAACTATAGACAGACTGTGAACTGTGGCCATGGACTCTGAACAGTTTGAAGACAAGACAAGTTGAAAGTAGTACCAACCAACCTAGAGACACTTCACAGACTCCAGGAATACCTGCAACTCCACAGTGTACACCAATCCTGAAGAAGTGGTCACTAAAGTGCCACAAAACACATTGATGGTGAATTTTACATTTCCTTGGACAAATAAGTACAGTTTTACGAGAAAATTCTGGACCATCTCCTTCTCTACTTGGGCGCCTCTGCTATCAACGCCATTGCCTTCTTTCTATTTTTTGAAAACTTAAAAACCAAGAGGTGATACCCAATATTCTTTAATTTTTTAGGTTAGGTGTGCTGTTCAGAAGCTGCTGTATTGTAAGGAACAGCAAGTCATCCACCTGCCCACAAGGGTTTGCACCCTTGTGATCAGACAGTATCCAGGTTTTTACAAGAAATCAAATTAGGTGCAGAAATGTGTTTACCAAGCTTATACGCAAATGGGCTTGATTTATGAAAGCTCTCCAAGGCTAGAGAGGATACATTTTCGTCAGTGAAGCTGGGTGATCCAGCAAACCTGGAATGCCTGTTTAGGTATAGTTGGGCAATGCAACATTAGTGGTTTACAAAAAAACTCTTTACAGAAATCAGGGAGGTGGAATTCATCCTGTGCTGGACAGACCACCACTTTTTCTGAGCTGCCAAAACTTTCCAGGGGATGTTTCCTTTGGGTGTTTTCAAACCTCTCTGTTCTCGTCCAACATAAGGCTATTGTGTTTGAAGGACACATTTTATGTGATTTTATTTTAAATTAGATCCTAGGAGGCACATGGACTGGTATTTAGTTTTTATTTACATACCAGATGTATGTTTTTGTGCCGATTGTTTTCTTTGGGGAAAGCCATTTTTGTTTGTATAATTATTATTATTTTTGGAAACATTTTCACATAAAAGGGTCAACCACTAGCTGAGTGTATATCTGCATTCATATTCTTCATGTCTAGTAGGAAAGGTCAGACGTGTTTAAAGTTTCAAAGAACTGTTTCTATACCAGCAATATTTTTTCTGACATAAGTAATGACAGTTTAAGAAGAGGAGTGTAAAAATCACCTTTTTCTGTGTTTCTGTCTTATTAAGATTTTGGTAGGCCACTTTTATAATTAAATTTGTTCAAAACTCTGGTGACAGCTAAGACTCCCAGTATCCCTACTTTACTTTTATAATTACATTGTATTCCTATTTTTTCTAAAAGTATTGTATCCCTATTAGTCTCAAATATACTCAGCCTGCATTAAAGTCCAAGTTCCACCTAATCACACTTTCTTTTCTTCTAATACTTGCTATCACCTAATATCACTTAATTCTGGTCCAGGGGTCCAGCCTTTTTCCATCCCCTCATCCTTCTCCAAAACTAGTTTCTCGATCCTAACCTCCCACAAGTTGTAGACCAAGAGGCAGAATTGACATCCTTGATTTTGAAGTCCATTAAGTCTGTATATACTGCCTCTGCTACTTTAAAACTGCTAAAATATGATCCAGAAAACCTGAAATAGATTTCTTAAAGGCCATTTAGTATTTGTTAGCAAATGTTTTGAATGCTGGACCAGATCCATTTCGGGTTTGCTAGATTACGCAGGTTCACTGGTGAAAGTGGCTTGCACTCAGGTGTCCTCAAAGAGTTGCACGGTGCAATTTTAAAACTATTGCATCTAACTTTTAGAGACTCCTGACTAGCATGATGTTTAGCAATTGGTACAAGGTATTGTGGTGCTTTTACAGTATTTAAAAATGGATAAAAATCTTTATCAAGTAACTTCTAGATTCGGAAAGACAGAAATTTGTAAATGACATAGTAAAGATTTTGCTAGAAATTAATATAAGCAATAGCGTGATTTCATTACGACTTTTTCAAATAAATATACATTCTTTTTATGAGGAATTTGACCATAGTTTAAATGGAGTGGCTTTGGTATTGTATACTTTTGCAAAAGTGTTTGATACAGTACCTCGTAGATGGCTAATGTGTATGTTAAGGTTTATAGCCTTGGAAAATTAAATATGTAAATTTAAATAAAACTGGTTATAAAAAACAATATATTGACAGGAGTCAATATCTGAGAATATGGGTATGTTCTGGTAAATCACTGATTAATGGCATCAAATCAATAGCATACAATATCAAGCCGCAGTTTCTAAAACAGGCAAAATATTTTTATTGTAATAAAAGCGATAAAGACTTTAACAAGAGAGTCTTATTCTTGCCCATGTATAAAGCATTAGTGTAACCTTTTCTGACATATTCAGTTCAGTTTTTGGCACCAGTTGACATAAATGATGTTGAAGGGCAACTAAATTAGGATGAATGTAGGACCTCCGCTATGAGGAAGGAATGAGCTGAACTGAATTTATTCCTGCTTAGGGAGGAGTTGTTTAAGAGGGAACATGCATGTTGTATAAATATATAAATGGTACACATTATGAACTGCAAAATTATTTAAAATGCCAACATCATCAACAGCTTCACTTTGCAGCCTACTTTCAGTACTCTGACCCTTAACATTACCTCTAACTTTACGGCCTTCAAAACACGGGTTTCTTCCCTTCCATGTTCAAGCATGATCCAATTAAACAATTACTTACCCACCATACCCCCCAACCCCATCCTCCAGATCCTCCTGCCATCAAAATTACTGGTCTGTCCCACTTTTTACCTTTTCTTCATAAAATTAATACTATACCCTTACATGCCACCTTTCTACTAACTCCTTCTTTAAAGTTCATCAAAGTGACCGAAGACCTAACTGCAAAATTTAAAGGCTACTATTCTATATTTATTTTACTCTCCCCAGCTTTTGACACATTGGACCATCATCTAATTCTCCAGATACTTCCCTCTCTGGGCATTGCTCTGTATTGGCTTTAAACCTAGTAGCACATTTTATGTTACATACTCTTACACCAGCTCCTCCCTGCACATATTCTTTGCTGGTATAGTACAAGTCTATGTCTTCAGACTTCTTCTCCTTTCTATCTATAACCGGGTCTTTGGCTTTCAGTATTTTGTTCATGCTGACAGCACCTACATCTCACTGCTCCTGGTCTGTCTACAATGTATGTTTCTGAATTTTTGAGACTGAACTGGATTAGCAAGGTTAACAGAAAATATACATAATCAATAAAATGTATTGGTTTATACAGATATCAAAACAAATATTTAGTAACTACTGTAAGTACAGATACGTGGTTTTTAACAATGTAAAGAGAAAAAAAACGTACTTGAGTAGTACTGGGATGATAAGAAAGGTTGCATTGTTCCCAATATGATTATCCTCTGAGCGGTAATCCCGAGTGTGGCTCAGGGTAAAAAAAAAATGCTAAAAAAGCAGTAACCCCGAGCCACACTCTGGGTAGCTAAAAAAAAATATACTTACCTGGTCCCATGGGCATCCTCCTGCGTCCTGCACGTCAGATCCCATCTTCAGGCCACGTTCTCTTACTCTGATCTTCCGCTGGTAAGTGCACTGACATTCCGCAGAGTTCCCGGTAACGTTGGTGTGTGCGGGAGGCCCGGTCGGAAATTCAAAATATTTTGTATTGGATTCAGGACAAAAAAACTGTATTGGATCCAATAATAATTATCATTATATTACACTTGGGAACAATTTTGAACACATTTTTTGTTGACTTGAGTTTTCTTCTATTACGTCAGGTTTTTTCTCTACCGCCTATCGTAATGCGATTACTGTAGCGTGGATTTGTATAGGCTATTCATTCATTTACATGCAAGACAGTGTGGTCCGAGGTTGTGCGCTGCTCTACTTAGCGAATAGGCAAAATTTATTTTTCTTCACACACATGTATTTCCTTTCTTTCAAATCATGTCTTTCTCGTCGTAAGTGCCTAAACAACCCTGATTCATTTTGTTATATCTGTGGCAGTTTCACTATTCCCAGTCAAAGGGCGAAATTCAGCACATTTGTAGAGCAAGCCAATTTTTCATATTTCAAAGTTAAACTGGTGATCAAGATAAGTCTTGGGCCCCTCATAAGGTGTGCAGTGTGTCGAGGGTTTACGGATGTGGACAAAGGGAACACGTGATAAGATGCGATTTGGTATACCTATGATTTGGCGAGAGCCAGGAGATCATTTCAGTGACTGTTACTTTTGTATAATGAGAACTTCAGGATATACCAAAAAAAAAAAAAAAAAAGATGTTACATAGAGTATCTTAGTCTACCAACGGCTATACGCCCAGTGGCTCATTCAGATGAAATCCCAGTGCCAGTTTTCGTTACACTACCCTCTCTTAAAGAACATGATTATGGTGATGAACTAGGTGACAGCAATGATGAAGAGTTTAAAAATTGAAGAGTACTCTGTTCGTAAGGGATTTGATCAGCATAAGTTGAGTGATTTGGCATGTGATTTGGGACTATCAAAGAAGGCTTCAGAACTTCTAGCATCAAGACTGCGTGAGAAAAACTTAATTGAAAGAGGAACAAAGGTATCGTACTTTCGAACCAGAGAAATTACATTTCTGCAGTACTTTAGAATTTACAGTGGCTTTGTGTATTGCCATAACATACCTCCTTTAATGGAGGAATTGTGAATTCCAATCGATAATTCAACTGAATAACGACTATTCATCGATAGCTCAAAGCGGAGCTTAAAGTGTGTCCTCCTTCACAATGGCAATAAATTTGAGTCAGTCCCAATTGGTCATTCAGTTTCTCTTTGTGAAGAATATGCAGACAAAAAGAGAGTCATTGAGTTGTTGCAATATTACTAACACAATTGGGTCATCTGTGTTGACCTTAAAATGGTATGCTTCCTTCTTCGTCAGCAATGCGGATACACAAAGTATCCCCATTATCTGTGCATGTGGGACAGCAGAGCTCGTGAGAGGCATTGGGTGGATAGGAATTGGCCTCCAAGACCTGCCCTAATACCAGGTGATACAAACATTCCACATGAGCCACTTATTGATAGAAAGAATAATATATTCCCACTTCTGCACATGAAACTGGGTCTGATGAAGCAGTTTGTTAAAGCTTTGCCAACTGAAGGAGACTGTTTCAAGTACCTCATTTTGGCATTCCCTAGCCTGTCATTTGAAAAAAATAGGTCTGGAGAAGATACACTTTCATCAATGAAGCTTTGCTATTTGTTAGCAAATGTTTCCAATCCAGGTTCAGATCCATTCCAGGTTCACTGGATCACCCAGCTTCACTGATGAAAGTGTGTCCTCTACAGCCTTGAAGAGCTTATAATCAAGCCGACTATTTCTCCACTAGCAACACCCTTCCTAGTGGTCTGTCCTCCACTTGTCTGCATCTAATCTAAACTCTGCTGCATGCTTCATCCAACTTTTCTGTTATTTCTCTAACACTGCCTGTTTCAGTGGGGAGGAGTTAGTGTCTGTTAGATTTTTTTTTGCCTTACATGTCCATGATGGGGATAATCAGCTCTGAGTATTATGTCGGCTCTATATAAATCCTGTTTATTATTATTATTAATAATAATAATAATAATAATATTAAAAATAATAATTGCCCTCACTTCCCTTTAGGACAAAGAGTGATGGGAAATAACTTCAGCAATGGTGCTCACTAAAACAAAAATGCATCTTTGTACAGTGAAAAAAGGTTAGGAATTTGACAGTTTTAATATATGTATGCCCACTTTTCCCTCATCATAGACACTTTTTTGTCTTTAGGTCACAGGTTGCAGGTTATGTGGTAGGTGGGAGGTTAAGAATAAAACTTAATAATGGAGAATTTAGGACAAGGGTTAAGAGTTCAAGCAACAAATTAGATATTGGAGGAATCTACAGGATATGAAATGGCTTGTTCCAGTGAAAGCTGGAACCAGCCGCCAAGCTGTTGACCCCTGACCTAACATGAATAAAAGTGCAGGGAATGCATCATTTTTGAGTTTCCGGGTGTAATGGGAAATACAAATTACTCCGGCTTTTTTACATTAAAGTACATTTGTGATGTTTCCTTGTTTGGAGTGACAAAAAGTGATCCTCTTTGCAGAATTGTTTCAGCAATTTGTGTGCTGACAAGGGGGAGCAGCTGACTTGACAGCTCTGATACACAAACATTAGAAGAGGATGTTGTTGTTGGGTTAACTGCAATATGCTGATTATCTGCTGCAGTTTCCTGCCCAGATGCACAGGGAGGAAGTGTAACCCAAATTGTATCATAGTAGTTTGGGCGGTGAAAAGTTACAGAGAGGGGCTGTTCCATGTCACAACTGCTGGAAAGAGGTAAGAAGAGTGCTATTTTATTTTTCTGGGACACACACACTGAATTAAATGGACATTTTTCATAATGTGATATGTTTAGGTGTCACTTGTGATTTACCAGAGGTAGTTCAAATATTATTTTGTAAATGTGATTTTATAAATTTTCAAATATTTTTCTTTGTAAACAGTTTTTTGTGAGTTTTGTATTCATGTTTTTAAATCTTCACTAGCTCATATTGCAACAAATTGCTGAACACTTAAAATGCTATACGATTGTCTGTAATACTGCAATAATACTGTAATAATGCAATGGTTATCTCTGGATTTATAACTATTGATATTAATCACATTCCTGTGATTGTGTACAATTTCTGTGAAGTATTTGTGAATGCTCTTGCTTTGCATGAGAAACTTCCTCTGCCTTTCATACATTGCATAGAAAAGGAGATTTGTTTTTCTTATACACTTTAAATAACAAAGGAGATTTTTGCCTTCACATATACAACTCAACAGCAAAAGTACCTAACTGTTTGTTCTGATTACTTTACATGTTTTTATAAGTGATTCAAATGTTTGCAAAGTTAAAGTTCAGCTTTTCTAGTCTCTATGGATTAGGGAAATACATAGTATTTTCTGTAACCTTAAATGGCGAGAAACAATATTTTCCTTTCTCTAACTAAATAATCTCTCAAAGAGTAAATTATATTTTGGGAGGTGGTCTGTGCCCAAAGAGTGTTTTAGGTTTTTGCCAATGTAGAAAATTTAAAATATTGCTTTAATTTTACATTTAAAATATATTTTCTAGAATTTATGTAAGCTATTTTTTTTTTTAATAAATCTTTAAACAGTTTTTTAATGACATTCAATTTGTTGACATTGCATATATGTACACAGTTTTTGTTTCCCAAGTAACTCAAAAAGTTCCAATTATAAAATACAGGTTGACAATCAAAAATCCGGCAACCTCCGTACCTGGGGAGGTCCGGCTTTTTGAAAATTCTGGATTTTTTTTATACTCACCTCCACACACAGACCAGCCTTCCTGTCGCAGCACCTGCCGACATCTGGCACAGCTCCAGGGACCAGGCAGCAGGGATGTCTCAACCTGTATTTAGTTTAACAAGCAAGACCTAATAGCTGTTTCTGCAGAACCACGCCATCAAAACATTAGTGGCCAAACAGTGTATTGCAGTCCCTGTATTGAAATTGTGATCTGAAATTCATGTCGGGAAACTGTGTGCTCTTCATTTTGATTACATTCACATAAAGAGTGGTTGGTGATGCAACTGCAATACAGTGCACCGCAAAGCAAGCAGCATGCCCTGTAGTAGCTGCATTGTAGGAAATAGTTTATATATATATATATATATATATAAATATTTTTTTTTTATGAGTTAAAAGAGTTTCGAGAATGAGACAAGGAAGACCATTCCAGAGAATTGGGGCAGCTCTAGAAAAGTCTTGTAGCCATGCGCCAAGGTTATGAGCGAGGAAGTCAGTTGTAAGTCATCAGAGGAGCGGAGAGAGCTGCTGGGGGAGTATTTTTTTACCAGGTCAGAAATATAAGTGGGACAAGAACTGTGAGGGGATTGGAAGGCAAAGCACAGGAGCTTCAATTTGATTCTAAGGTGAAATAGAAGCCAGTGTAGAGAACTGCAAAGAGAAGCAGCAGAAAAGGAGCAGTGAAAAGGATTGATGAGTCTGGCTGCAGCGTTCATATTAGATTGTAGAGAAGAGAGTCGGGTTAGTGGAATACCAGAGAGGGGGAGAATACAGTAGTCCAGACAAGAGATGATAAGAGCATGTACAAGGAGTTTGTTGGTCTCTGGGGACAGGTAGGGGCGGATTTTGGAGATGTTGTGTAGGTGAAACTGGCAGGACCTGAATATGGGGGGTAGAGGGCAGAGTGAGAGGGCAGAATCAAAGAAGAGAGTAGACATCGTCCACAGTAACAGGGCTGAGGGAGGCCAGTGATGATTTACAGGTGGAAGGAGTGAGTACGGTTGGAGTGGCTCGGTGGGCAGAGACATCATGTCTGATTTTGTCTGTTTTCCCCCTAAAGTAGGTGGCAATGTCTTGGGCAGAGAAGGATGTTGTGGGGGGAGCAGGTGTGGGGTTTAGGAGAGAGTCAATTGTTGATAAGAGGTTGCATGGATTGGAAGCTTGAAAGGAAATGACAGCGAAGAAAAAATTTTGCTTGTTGACAGTGAGTTCAATGTTAAAGCTTTGTAGCTTGGCTTTGTAGTCCATGAAGTCAGAGCTGAGGCCAGATTTCTGCCACTCAGCTGCATGAACAGTCTTTTGTAGCTGTTTGGGGTGATTGTTGTGCCAGGGTCAGGGGCTGGCAGGACGGGGGTAGCAGAAGGGGGCAGAGGCAACTTTATCCAGAGCCAAGGAAAGAGATTGGTTCAATCTCTTTCCTTGGCTGGGTGGCAGCTTCATCTGGGGAGGTGATTTTGGAGAGGGAAGGGGTTAGGGATGCAAGGCAGTTTGATAATAGGTTGTGGTCAAGGTCACGAATATTTCCCTGCCATTGACCAGGTCTGGGATGTGGCACAGGGGGGCAAGTGTTCGATAGGTTAAAGGTGATAAGGTTGTGATCAGAAAGGGGAAATGGCCAGTTGTCCAAAATGCTGATTGAATTTTGTAATATACATACGTAAAAGGATCCTTACACCAGGTTGTTTGTGGAGCAATCCAACTTCGTAATTACACAAGGTGCTAGGCCTATTTAAAAGTAAGCGGCTTTTTGTTATGCAGGGATGTCACTTGTGATGTACAGGTCCTTGGGCAGTGATCAACCTAAATTTTTAAAACTTTTTTTATGGCACTGCATTGTTTAAGCCAAAATATAAAAGTACCAACAGCGTAAAGACAAGGAAGACTCTGATTAGCTCCTAATTTGTTCTGGTTACATCACTGGGTCAAGGAGGAGCTTTCACTGTATCAGAGGTCTGATTAGTGGGTTTTACAGAGGAGGACCGTGGTGGATAAGGAATATTTGGGCTAAGGAAGACATAGAGCTGTGCTTGGTAAATGGGAATCTGTACTAAGGAGATGGGGATGCAAGAACTCTTTGGAAAAAAAGGGTAAGGAATGGGCTTAGGGAGAGGGATAATTTTTGGTTGCACTTACCTGTGTATTATGGTTTCCTCACACAAATTAGCAAATGTGTGTGAGTGCTCAAACAAAGGAGTGGCCTTCCTGTCTGTGGCATACTGTGTACTGTAAAAAACAAAGTTACTTTACTTTACTGTTTAACATCTTTATAAATGGTAGTTTGGGATTAAAAGTACCGTTTCTGTGTTTGCAGATGAAACCAAACTATGTAATAGAATTAAATCCATAAAGGATGTCTATAATCTACAAGCAGACCTGGATGTACTGTTTGGTTGGGCAGCCAAGTGGCAAATAACATTTAATATTGAGAAGTGTAAAGTTGTGCACCTGGGCGCTAATAACATGCGTGGTTGATACTGTCTAGGGGGAATACATTTGGGGTCAGAAATGGAAAAGGATCTGGGGGTTCTGGTAGATCATAGACTTAATAACAACATGCAATGCCAAGCTGCAATATCTAAAGCTAGTAATGTACTTCCTTGTATTAAAAGAGGAATAGACTGCAGAGATGGAGACATAATCCTGTCCCTGTACAAAGTTTTTGGTTGCACTTACCTGTGTATTATGGTTTCCTCACACAAATTAGCAAATGTGTGTGAGTGCTCAAACAAAGGAGTGGCCTTCCTGTCTGTGGCATACTGTGTACTGTAAAAAACAAAGTTACTTTACTTTACTGTTTAACATCTTTATAAATGATAGTTTGGGATTAAAAGTACCGTTTCTGTGTTTGCAGATGACACCAAACTATGTAATAGAATTAAATCCATAAAGGATGTCTATAATCTACAAGCAGACCTGGATGTACTGTTTGGTTGGGCAGCCAAGTGGCAAATAACATTTAATATTAAGAAGTGTAAAGTTGTGCACCTGGGCGCTAATAACATGCGTGGTTGATACTGTCTAGGGGGAATACATTTGGGGTCAGAAATGGAAAAGGATCTGGGGGTTCTGGTAGATCATAGACTTAATAACAACATGCAATGCCAAGCTGCAATATCTAAAGCTAGTAATGTACTTCCTTGTATTAAAAGAGGAATAGACTGCAGAGATGGAGACATAATCCTGTCCCTGTACAAAGAATTGGTCAGACCACATCTGGAATATGCAGTCCAGTTTTGGGCACCAGTTCACAAAAAGGACATTATGGAATTGGAGAGGGTGCAGAGAAGGGCAACTAAACTAATAAAAGGAATGGAGGAGCCCAGCTACGAGGAGAGATTAGCTGAACTGAATCTATTCATCCTTGAGAAGAGACGTTTAAGGGGGGATATGATCACCCTGTATAAATAAAAAAAAGGGTCCATATAGAGAACTCTCTTCCCAATTATTCACTTTGAGATCATTACAAAGAACAAGAGGGCACTCTTTGCGTCTGGAGCAAAAGAAGTTTAAGCTCCAGATAAGGAAAGGATTCTTCACTGTAAGGCCTGTGAAAATGTAGAATCGGCTCCCTTAGGAACTACTATAGTTTCAGCAACTACTATAGATTGTTTTAAGAAAAAGCTGGATGTTTTTCTAGAAGCACAGAATATAACTGGGTATTAAGGCTTTGAAGTAAAAATACCAGTGACTGTTGATCCAGGGAACATCCGGTTACCTCATGGAATCAGGAAGGAATTTTTTTCCCCTGTTGAAGCAAATTGTACTAGGGTTTTTTTCGCCTTCCTCTGGACCAACTATGTCTTTTTATTTAGGATTTTATATCTGGCATATGTTTATTTCTGGCATATGTTTTATTTTAGTGGTTGAACTTAATGGACTTGTATTTTTTCAACCTGACCTACTATGTAACTATGTAAAGAAATTGATAAACTAAAAAGTGTATCATAGCAGTCTTTCCTAACTATTTGGATAATACTTTCCTTTATTAATATTTTCCTCTTGGACCAGCGTTTCTCTACATTTTTTCATATGGGTAAGCCCTTGGAATAATTTTCAGGTCTTTAGGGAACCCCTGCTATAACTACTATATCCTTAGCTTACTGTAAAATAATATGGTGATCAGTAGGAAGACTACCTGTTACATTGTTAGCCAGTGTGAGGATTGTCACCCCTATAGATAGCCAAAAAGATCATTGGGGAGGGAGGGTCACCTAAACTGACCTGAGAGGTACAGATTGCTCATTTACTCAAAGATCCCCTAGCAACCTGCGGATGAACCCTGGATTAGAAACACTATTTTAGACTGTTAGTTTATGATTCAGAATATTCAATAAGTAAAGCGGTACTAATAGTCTGTAGCATCATATTAGAGTTTTTTCTAGATTAAGCTAATTAAAAAATAGTGTCACCTTAATATATGTAACATCACAAAGCTGCAATTTAACTTTCAAGGTTCCAATGATGTCCCTAAGCCTTTCAAAATAAAATTAAAATAATACTTGCACAGACCGCCTTGTTGATTGCTGTCCCTGAATCGCTGGAAAGCAGACCTTTATCTTCATGGATGATCACTATCTTAACCTAAAGAACCTAAAGCATCTTGAAATAATTTCCTCCTTTATTGTTACAAATGTAGCTGCCAATACCTACTGTCAGTTTGATGGTTTGGATCAGCGGTGGCTGTTGGGTCCGCGGCCCTGATCGGTGCACCCCTGAGCGGGGTCAGGAAAAGGACCCCGCCTGGGGGGCGCACGGGCCAGAGCCGTGGACCACGTCCCCCGAGCAGTTCCTAGGTTCCCAGATCTGAGCCTGCGGTGGGAGAGTGGGTGGGGTTATGACAGTATGATGTCACTATGGGGAGGTTTCTCCTCTTTGATTGACAACCGGCTCCCCGCACATGCACAGTCAGCAGCCGGTAATTGCAGCTGTCCGCGGGACCAAAAAGGTTGGCGACAGCTGGCTTAGATAATGCTCTAAATCAAAGCTTCTCTTAGCAGATAACCCAGCTATGATTGGCAAGCAGCTGTTCCCTGGCACTGTCTCATAGAATGCAATAAAACATGTTTCACTCTGCAGCTGGCTGAGAAAATATGTAGCTGATTTGTGTTTTTTGATTTACATATAAGTTGCTAAAGAAACTCTGAAAACATCAAACTTTAGTTTTGTTTTTAGCACTTATGGACATTAGGTGTGCTTTACATGGCCCCAGATACAAAATACTCTGGACGTGTATAGTATGCCCAGCCCCTCCTCCTTTCCCACAACTTTTGGGCTGCTCTCCAGTTCTTAAATGTGTTTAAGAACTTTTGCTCTAGTGAACTGACCCCATTATACCAAAGAAGAAAAATGAGGACCACACCAAAACATAAAGATTAAAATTACATCATTATTATCATATGTAGGTACATAATGCTATTGCATAAAACACACTAAGCATTTCATATTTCCAAAAAGCTATCTAGGACCTGAATCTACTTGTTTGGATGCTGTTAAGAACTAAGTAATCATGTAAATCCTAGTGCCTGCAGGTCTAAATATTGCTTACAAATGGCCGCAATCTGTCTCAGCTGTGGCCTGTTACTCTTGATTTGCTACAAAGTTACATTGTTGCATTTTTTGTTTCAGAGATTAAGTAAATGAACCCCCCTTGGGCTGCACAGAGGACTATTAGCCTAATTTGAACTAAACTTTGCTTATGATAAAACATTATTTACCATAAGCAGCTAAATTTGTTGACTGATTAGCTAGCTCTGCTTTGCAGTCCAGAAAAGGTGAAGGTATAAAAAAGTAAGTTCTGCTTCTAATCTTCAACACTAAATGTCTGGCGGGGAAAGTTGATAACAAAACTCATCATGGAGTGGCAGCCAGGATGAGAGAAGTGCATCTGGCATGTAAGGATGATGATGACATTACAGATGAGGAAACATTCTACATTCCCCTGAATGCCTTTCCTCTTGAATCTTACTACTGATGGTTTTGATCATAATGATTTTATGTTTTTTTCCTTTTTTGCTTAGTAGAAATAATGTTAGTTCTCTTTGTAGGTTTCACATTCCAAACCTGCATTGAATTCTAGCAAACAAATGACAATGTTTGTGCAAAGGTTGGTTTTATTTATTTTGGCATCATTCCTATTGGTTAGTTACATTAACAACCTGACAAATGCTAGTCACATTGCTGGTATATAAAGTGAACAGCCTTTACATTTTTAAAAGTGGTACTGCTAAGATCCGCTACCTACCTAATTGCAGGTTTTTTAAATACATTTACCTGTCCCTGTTCCATTGTGGGTGGTGCTATCTTTTTCCTTTCCTTTTCTGGGTTGTTGAACTTTGGCCATCTTGATTGGCCATGCCAGGATGATGTAATTCAAACCCGGAGGTTTGCCTGGATACCCAAGCAAGTCTCAGCATCCTGCACTGTGCTGAGCATAAAACATGCTATCCTAAAAATTAATAATTATCCCAGAAAACTTTTAGATTGAAGCAGAATATATTATTTTAAAGGTATGAACTGATTTCAGTTGAAGATGGTAGGCAGATAAATGCTTCATTCAAACTCTTTAGGTGTTACCTGAATTTAGTCAATTTGGTAGTTATATTATTCTAGGAAGTGGTCATTACTTTGAAATGGAGATATGTAGAAGCCATGTATAAAGCCTCCGAGGCAAAATAAACCGGTTTTAGGACGACACAGCTCACCACAAGGTATCTGAACTTTATCTGTAATGTTAGTTTATTGGCTTCTGTAGATTTGGCTCTTTTACATGTATTATCAACAATGATTTTACCTGGCTTCAAGTGACCTTTCTCAATTAATATTAAAGTAACCATAGCTAATCCTTTATTTTAAATACCTTCTTCAAGAGAAGACCGAGGGCTTTTATTTACTTAGCTACTTAGCCTCTCCCCCATGCCACCGTTCTTTAATGGTATAATAGATGTCATATAAAGTTACAGTGTGTAGTGCGGACAAGGCATCTAACACACCTTAAAATGTTATTCTTTTTTCAGTATAGTTCAAAAGAATGAAGATCACCCCACCAAGGTCATGGCTTGGGAGAAGGGGGTTGATGAACAATTGCTCTGCACCCCTATGTCCCTAAAGGCCATCTACATGCCAATAGGTTTAACTAAACTTAAAGGTTTTCACACACAATTTCTCCATTTTTGCCTATATTTTGGTAAATACATGATGTCACTGTGGAATCTGTTGGGTTGATTTACACCTAAGGCAGGACTTAAATGATTTTAGAACCTGCTAAGAATCAGGTGATTTTTTTTATTAGGTCCTAATATGTACAAACTTGGAATTGAAACAGGATGTGCTGTCTTTTCACATGACTCTACATTTTCTATTCCACACATCCTGATTCTATGTGATGTTTTGTTTATTAATATTTTTTTGTACCATCGCATTCAGTACACTGCTGTATGTTCCCTATTGCACACTGCCTCATTCCACTTGTTGTTTTGTACATCCCTCTTCCACACCACTGCCTAATTCTACATGCTTTGCTGTTCCACACAACCTCATTTTGCATACTTTGTTTTACATTTCCTGTTCAAAACTTCTCATTCTACATGGTGTGTGGTACATTCCCTACTCTACATCACCTCATTCTACATGCTGTTTTGTACATTGGCTCAACCATACTAAATCATTTAGTGTGCTGCTAGCCTGGACCCTGTAATTGGCCCAGTTGGTTGTGTTTTCCCCCTGGGCCAGTTTTAGGGCAGGGCAAACTAGGCAACTCATCAGAACCCCCACATTTCCAAGGATCTAATTGGCAGCATGACAGAAAAATGCAGGTATCTTGAATGCTGTGCATTTAGGGCTCCCACTTCATATTGGCATTTGGTCTAAAACCACCTTTGTTCCTGTTCAGGCTAAACATTCCCTGTTGTTCCCTGAATCAAACCACCAAAGTCTGGAAAATTACACCAGGAGCCAACGGTGCATCTGGGATTCCTATACAGTGGTACCTTGGTATAAGTCCTTAATCTGTTCCAGATCCTTCGACTTATACCAAACAAATTTTTCCTATAAGAAATAAAAGGAAAACGATTAATCCGTTCCTATGAAAAAAAATCCTATTGTTATTGGCATATTATACATTGATTGGGCTGTATGAAATATTTAAATTTAAACACTGATTAATACTAAAGTACATAATTACAAAAGCAATTAGATGAAATAAATGAAAATTTAACCTCCCTTTACCTTACTGAGAAGACTTGAGTGCCTACTAGGATGGTGCTGAGAAGGGAGGAGGAGGAGATGTTCCGTAATTCACAGAGAGTTATAGCGCAGGTTGTTCACGGAATGGTAGCAACTGGCGTACTGACGCTCGTGGGCAGTTGTAGCTTTGACAAAAGTCACTAATTTTCTGATGCCATATCTCTTAGCAGTTACTGCACTTTTTATCTTGTGTCTCTTTCCTAATAAAGGAGAAAGATAGCTACAACTCTTTTTTTCACACCTTTGTAAACCTGTTTCTCAACCAAGTCTTCCTTCTCAAATCCTTTTGTGTAAAACAACTTGGAGGTATTTGTTTCCCAATACTGGGGGCCTTTATTATTAAGATAATTTAATCCTGATGCCAAAGTATTGTTCACGCTGGAATTCCAACTGATAATAGATACAGTACACCCTTCTTGGTAATAGCCCTTTTGCCATAATAAACCCCAGTAATCCATGTCCTTTTAATGCCTTCCACTGTGTAGTGATATTTTTCTTATGTCCCTGTCTTAGAGGGTGGCCCTTATTTTAAGTTGGCTTGGAAGGTATCTTTAATGGAAGGTGTCTTTTCTTATGTTTCATAAGACCAAGGTTATTCTGAGGTTTCCATCACATTCTCATCAGAAAATCAAATGTTGATCTACACATGCTTAGTATGTGGTATTGGCTGTAAGCTTTTACAGTAGATCTGATCTGATGATCTCACTGTTTGTAGTCACAGATGATGCCCACAAAAGGCTCACTCGCCAGCAGTCTAACAATTATTATTGGATTTACCAAATGATTTGTCAGGGCTAATACTTTAGAAGTTGGCATCTTTCATTTCCTTCTTTCTTCTGCCCACTCTTTACAGTCATGTAAAAAAGTAATATAAATAGTTGAGTTTTCTTAGCATGTTTAAACAAGCAAACATTAGATATTCTTTTGCACAGATAAGGGTGGTTTACCAATGACACATACAGTTGACACAGTCGATTCACTCTTATAAAATAAATGAACAAAATGCAGTTCTGTCATGTGGAAAAAAAAGTTAATTTGCCAGCACTTCAAATGTATTAAATTGGAATCAGGTGTTCCATATTATTTTCCAGTAATAGGAACCTCATTAGGGAGTATGCTGGTGAAACATTTCTTATTTAAACCTCAAATATGGACAGTGTGATGTTCTGCTATTAATGTGTTTGGTGTCATTATGCAAAAATTAAATAACATTAATACCCCCCCCCAAAAAAAAAAGACTGTAGATGAGTCTAGCTATAGGCTGAAAAACATACCAAATTATTCACTCCAATATGTATTCCAGTGTAGGGGAATTATGTACAAGTGGTGACAATTTCAAATGACTGCTAATCTGTCCAGGACTAGCCTACCCTGCAAATTCAGGTCAAGAGCTAATTGATACTTAAACACGTCTCCAAGAACCCTCCAATCATATTGCAGGATTTGCAGGCAACTCCAAGCACCAAATACATTTACATAGTAGGTATGACAGGAATAAGCCTTGGGTGTTCAAAATGAACTTCAGAGCTACATTTTGTTTTGGAAAATACTGTGCAGACAAATTATAGAAAAAAGCCAGGTATAGACTAGGCATCCTTGAACATTTTTGTGTTAGATTAAAGTGTGCTTGATGAGAGTTTAGGTTTAAGTGTATATAGATCTTTCAATAACTAAATATTATATTCATCCAATGCACACTAGCAAATACAGGAATAAATGGTGTATGGTTTAAAAAAAGGCCTAATCAAAAGCCCTGATATAAATGTCATTTAAAAGTTGTAGGGGACTTAATATAGGCTGGTAATTGTAGGCAACCCACAAACTAGAGCATTTTTGCATGGAGTAATGCAGTAAAAAGGGAAAGTACCAAATACCTGTCGAGTCAAGGTTGTTTTTTTTTTTTTTTTT
>NC_092866.1:26448683-26453187 GCF_032062135.1 Pyxicephalus adspersus
GACAGGTCAAGAACACATACTATAGCTACGCTAAGGCTGCAAGAGCAATCAGGGGAGCGGAGCTGTCAGCTACACTTGCAGAATCTTGCAGTTCTACACAGTCAAGAAAATAACCTGAATTTCCCCCCCATAGACTTAAATGGTGTTCAAATTCGGCGTTCGATCACACAAAAAATGTCAGGCTTTCCCATCGAATAGCCACCGAATCGAACACTGAGCTATTCGACCAACACTAGTCAGGAACATAGAGATTGTTGCTCCGAAGAATTAGAAATTGATCTTAACTGACAGCTTCTTCACTGCACTAGGGCCATGTGTTTATGAGCAGAAATCAACACAGCATGTATTCTGTTGCTGTTTGTTTCCCCTATCGGAGCTCTACCTGCCGAGTCTATGGATATTTTGTGCCTGATTTATTAAAGCTCTCCAAGGCTGGGGAAAAATACTTTCATCAGCAAACCTGATCTGAAGTGATCTTCCAGATTCACTGATGAAAATGTATCTTTTCAGTCTTGGAGAGCTTTAAAAAATCAGGCCCCATTACTGAGGGAAGGGCCAATATTGTTTACTTTTATAGTATCTTGAAGTCTTCCACGTTTTGTATATAATATACTATACATTTTTATCTCTCCTGAGGAGAAGAAGTTTTCCTGGTAACACAAATATTGTAGAAATACAAACAAGTGGGAATATGGGGCAATAATTCAGTCATCCAAATATATTGTCTTCTACAAATATGGCAATTTAATGATGGATATAAAAGATAGTTGTGGTCTGTTATTTGTGAAAATTGTAATTGGACTGAATTGGAGTCATTGGGCCTGATTTAATAAAGCTCTCCAAGGCTGGGGAGAATGCACTTTATTTGGTGTAAAAAAGGCAGTGTGGGATATTGCGTTGGCGGACAGCACAGAATCTCCAGCTGATTAACAAAACCTAACAGTTATGTTCCAATAAAAAAAAAGCATGGTTTCTGGTATACCGTCTTTATAGAAAGTTTTTATACCGTCTTTTTAGAAAGTTAGTAAATTTAAAATCATGCTACAAACCATATAATGGTTTGGAAAATTATAGCAAAACTGTGATAAACTGTGATAAACAATAATTAGTAAAATATAGAAAAAAATATTTGTCGTACACTAGGCAAAAAATCTAGTACATTTTGTGATTTGTATATATGACTTCAATTAGTAGCATAGTGTTCCTGGAAAATAGTTTGTAGTGCTGGCATCTATGATACTGACAAATCATTCTCCAGCCAGCTTGCAGTGTTTTTTGTGCTTGATGACATATGGATAGTTATTTGATAGTTAAAAAAATACATTCCTTAAAAGAACTGCTGTACTAAATACTTCCGTTGTCAGACTGCATGAAAAATTACATAAAACTATAAAATGCTGAAGGAGAAATTTACTATGTACCAGAACAATTTTTACACTTCTGCTTTGGGCTTGTTTATTTTGCAATAACGTATAATTTGTTGAGAACAAGCAATAATTTGTTTTAGTGATATTGTCTGCTTTAATTTCTCAATACCAATATATTGAAAAAATAAATCAGACAATACAGGTTGACATTCAAAAATCCGTCAAACTCCAGACCTGAGGAGTGCCAGATTTTCGAAAATTCAGGATTTTTTAAGGTTATACTCGCCTTCACACCTTCACGCACCCGCGGACATCTGGCACAGTTCCGGAGAACAGGCAGCAGGGACGTCCCAACGTGTATTTAATGTAGCAAGCAAGACCTAACAGCTGTTTCTGGAGAACAGCGCCATCAAAACATAAGTGGCTAAACAGTGTAATGCAGTACATGTATTGAAAATGCACTCCGAAATTCATGCCGGAAAACTGAAGGAACCGGATTATCGATGGCTAGATTTTCGATTGTCAACCTGTATCACCAAACAAATCATTGTCTGATTTTATTTTTCAATACAGTATAATAATTATTTGATATGAATATGTCCCCAATATAACAGATCAGCTAAGCACTATGGGGTAATACCAGAAAATTGTGTTTATTATTGGTCACTTCAGATACTGTTTAAGTATGAGAATATTTGTAATTTTTTAATTACACAATAAAATGTTCAATACTGCGAAACACTGCATTTGTACAAACAGATCTTCTATTGTAAAAATATGTTTTTTGTTTATGATATATAAGGAATGATTGTTTACCTAAAAACTACATCGTGCAATTCTCTTCCGATAACCGCCTCAGGGATGGCAGTGGGAAACAGGATGTGAAAAGAACTATAAATGCCCTCTGTACTTTTCCGCCTAGGGTGATTGTGTAGCTGGTCCTTACTAAATATTATTATTATTATTATTATTATTAATAATAAATTAATAAATAATTAAGCTAGAGGATCAGAAAATCTTTCAGGCAAGAAATATAAGAACCAGGTCAGCCATAGCAGGATACATAAATTATAGGTCAATTTTAGGAATTAAAAAGGGTATTAAAAAATATACCCTATACATTTATCCTATATTTTGTATATTACAAAATATACCAAAAAAAGGTGTTAACAGGACATTAAGATAGCAAATATTCAAAATGGGCAACAGGTTAAAACAAACTCCTACAAACTCTTTATAAATAATAATGCAAGTGGGCCCCTTACAAATTAACTTACAAGTTAGTGACTAGGAAAGAGTAAATAGTATAGGAAATGTATTAAACACCTTCACCTTAGCCTTAAATAAACCACAATGATTTAAGACTGATATGGTTAGACAAAAAAAGGTGTAAAAGCACCTGGAGCAGATGGCTTACACATGGTGCTGATGGTTGTAGGCATCATATATTCTAGGGGTATATTTACATGTCTGTTTAGGTGAATTACAGTTAGGTCCATAAATATTTGGACAGAGACAACTTTTTTCAATTTTTGGTTCTGTACATTAAGGCGTGCAGCAGCTCATGATCCAAAGCATACCACATCATCTGTAAAACATGGCGGAGGCAGTGTGGTGGTTTGGGCATGCATGGCTGCCAGTGGCACTGGGACACTAGTGTTTATGGAGGATGTGACACAGGACAGAAGCAGCCGAATGAATTCTGAGGTGTTCAGAGACATATGCCCTGATTTATTAAAACTCTCCAAGGCTGGAGAGGATACATTTTCATCAGTGAAGCTGGGTGATCCAGCAAATCTGGAATGGATTTCTTTAACGTCATTAGCTATTTGTTAGCAAATGTCTTCATTCCTGAACCAGATTCGTTCCAGGTTTGCTGGATCACCCATCTTCACTGCTGAAAGTGTATCTTCTCCAGCCTTGGAGAGCTTTATTAAATCAGGCCCATACTGTCTGCTCAAATCCAGCTAAATGCAGTCAAATTGATTGGGAGGCTTTCATAATACAGATGGACAATGACCCAAAACATACAGCCAAAGCAACCCAGGAGTTTATTAAAGCAAAGAAGTAGAATATTCTTGAATGGCCAAGTCAGTCACCTGATCTGTACCCAATTGAGCATGCATTTGACTTGTTGAAGACTTCGGACAGAAAGGCCCACAAAAAAACAGCAACTGAAAGCCCCTGCAGTAAAGGCCTGGCAGAGCATTAAAAAGGAGGAAACCCAGCATCTGGTGATGTCCATGAGTTCAAGACACAGTGATTGTGTTAAAAAAGGTTTTAGTTCCTCACATTTTTATGCAATCTTTTTGTACTACCCACTGCATTAAAGCTGAAAGTCTGACGTTCAACTGCATCTGAGTTGTTTCATTTAAACCAAAATTAGAAAAAAAGGTTGTCTCTTTCCAAATATTTATGAACCTAACGTATGAATGAACGTATGGGTGTTTTGGTGGTTAACAGACTAAATTTAGGCATTTCAACATAAATCATAGCTTCTAAGGGGTCTATATATAAAGCAGTGAATATGATATTCTGAAAAACATTCACTGGTGCAGAATCTACTAGAGAATCCACTAGATCTCCATTAGGGAATGTTTCAATAAATGTCAGATTCACTGCTTTATAAATAGACTTCTAAAATATACTTTCTTCTAATAAAATAAGTTAGAGACTCCAGAGATAGAGACATAATCCTCTGTACTAAGGAGAAGTAACAACTTACTATTTGGAATATGCAGTTTAGTTTGGGGCATTAGGTTACAAAAAATATTTTGTTAGCTGAACTAATTGGTGCCATATTCTTTCCATTTTGTTATAATGGATTCGGTAATGATCCATTGAATATTCAAACTTTGGAATTTTTTTTTTTATCCCAACTCAGATCTATATTTATCTACAACTTTGACTCTGCCCTGTTTAGAGTACTCTTTAGTTGCATGTTGTATTGCAGAATTGGGGTCTATCTACTGTACCTATACAGACATCTGAAATGTGACAGATCCCGTGACTCTTTTTATTTTTGCACACAGTTGTTTGGTTGGTCCAGATGCTAATTAGGGGTTTTATAGAAAGGGGGGTGAATACATATGCTCACACACACACACATATATATATATATATATATATATATATAT
>NC_092866.1:26455054-26467123 GCF_032062135.1 Pyxicephalus adspersus
TTGGAGTTCAGTACCTCCTGACGTACATGGCAGACAACCTGGTGAAAATGTCATCAAAATGACCCCTAGGATCACAAGGTTTGTTGTGACTAGAGTAAGTAACATCAAGACATGTTTTGAATTGTTCATGCCATTGTCACTTAAAAAAGTAATAATTTCTATGACAAACCTTGAAGGAAAAAAAGTCAATGGGGACATGTGGAATGACAATGATGAGGAATGCCTGGATGCCTATATTGGTGTTCTTCTGGCTGGAGTGTACAGATCCTGTAGTGAAGCCACTCATTGGGCCTGATTTATGAAAGCTCTCCAAGGCTGGAGAGGATACACTTTCAGAAGTGAAGTTGGATGATCCAGAAAACATGGAATGGATTTTTTTTAATCATTTGCTATTTGCTAGCAAACATTTGAATTCTTGACCAGATCCATTCCAAGTTTGCTGGATCACCCAGCTTCACTGATGAAAGTGTATTCTCTCCAGCTTTGGGGAGCTTTCATAAATCAGGGCCATAGTCTCTGGGACGAGTCATTGGGCAGAACAATTTTCTGGCCAACAATGTCACTTCCGACCTTTCGTATGATATCAAGAGTCCTCAGATTTGACAACAGGGATACTAGAGCAAAAGCTGAAAGCTTGCTCTCATCAGGAATGTCTGGGGGAGATGGGTGCAGCTCTTTCCACTGATGTTTCATCCTGAGCCTCAGGTGACAGTAGATGAACGTTTTGTCCCTTTCCGTGGAAAATGCCTCTTTCAACAATACATGCCCAGTAAGCCAAACACATACGGAATAAAAATCTGGGCAACCTGTGATGCAAAAACAAGCTATACGTGGAATTTACAGATTTACACAGGCAAATCTGCAAGTGGCATCCCAGCGAAAAACCAAGGAAAACGTCCTCGATATGAGTACTGGACTGCGGGATCACAATATCATGTACTTTTTGCCACACATGCATCTAAACACACACAGACATGCATGTTCTTACACAAAGAATTTCTATTGGTTTGATTTGCTTGATTAGTTGTTGTTTGTTTAACCGTGCAAATCTAAATTTTGTATTAATACTTGTTCTGCTTTTCTATTTTTGTAAGAAACAAAACTTTTTTTTGCCATTTTGCCAACAAATGAAGTAAATATAAATGGATTAAAATTGACCCATAACACCATAGATGTTATATTAACATAATAATATTAACATAAAATGAAATAAAAAGATTTATTTAAGAAATGTGTTTTAATACCCCTCTGTAATAGTCTCGTAACATAACAACCTTTTATTTACTTTTATAATTCTTCTGGGGTTCATTTTACCATTTTTTAAAATTAAAAATGAGAGGTATGCTATTAAAGAAAGGCCAAGGGGGTCACACCAAAAATAAATAAACCAATCTCTTCATGGATAAGGAAGGTAAGAGGTAAGAAACAAATTGTTTTGAATTTATTTTACGGGTGATTTAGGACACGGGTTAACAAGTTAACATCATGGATAGCAATAGTAATCTAAGTATATAGGAAAGTTAAATATATATATATATATATATATATATATATATAAATATATCCGTTTCCCATTGTTCCATTATTTGAGTTTCATGACTGAAGCCACTAGTGCAGCATACAGTATGGATATCTGACCTTTGATGTCTGTTATCGAACGACATGAACTCTCAAAGGATGTTGACCTGTAAGGAGGTACTGCCAACTACCAAGTACTTAAAGCTAAATATTGCCCACACATCTATTACAACTTTGACCCTCATGAAACCTTTGTCACTCCACCATCTGAAACATTCCTTATCTATACTCAGGGAAAATTCTAGATTGTCCCATAGAGGGGTGAGAGGCAAATGGGACGAATCAATTTGTGAGTGGGTTCAAAGTCTGTCCCAAAGCAACAGCGAATGAGCCATGGCTGGACATTGTATTGAAGGTCTGGATTTTTTAGTGATCCACAACAATGCAAATAGAGACACTGATTGACATGCCAGGCCTTCTAGCTCAATCCACTGTGGCCTGTGACCCATTATTGCACAGAGATAATTGGGCCATTTGGGCTGCTTTGAAATAATGATTGAGGTGAGGGACTCCCGAGCCTCCATGTGTGAGAGGCACGTATAGATGGCTTTTTGTATTCTGCTTTTTTTTCCACCCCATATAAACTGCTAAATTTTTTAATTTTTCCATTTTTTAGTGGCTATGCATCAAACAATGAAAGGAGGTGACTTCACACATCTTTTTAGGTCTAGGAGAATAGTTGTGTTTAACTCAATAAGCCTGGTATGTGTGTGTCAGCTTAATTCCTAAGTATTAATTTGATTTCTCACCACATTAAAATTTATAAAAGTGCATTTAAGAGCTTCAATTTGTTTGGTTAGAATATTTATATTGGGGGCCTGTGACTTCGAACTGTTGACGTGGAGGCCTGATACCTTTGAGAAATCCCCAAGTACTTTAAATAGATTTGGTAAACCCTTAATGTTTGGGTAAAAGTTTAGGTAAAGTAAGGCCAACATGACTTTTTCAGGATATTGAGATAATTTTTCACCCTTTAATTTGATCTTAGGAAAAACACCAAGTTTAGGCTTGGGGTTAAGTTTTTTAACCAGCCGCTTGCCTGGTTTATCACTCCACCTGTAAAAGCAAAGTGCTGCCCAACGCAAGGACATCTCAGCTCGTGTTGTGAGCATCATATTGAGTTCTGTACAAATAGATTCTAACTGCTCATGGGAATCGGAAAGGGGGATTCCCCTTGTGCTGTTGTTGGAAATTATAATATTCTTTAAATTTGAGTTCTTTTTGTTGATTTTGTGTGTTCTTTAAGCGGGGTTTTGAATGCGTTGGAATTCTCATTCAGTGGATATGAGCAAAATAAGTCTCAATATGCCATCTAGTGGTCAATTATTATCAGAAAATGCAGGCGCCATTAAACGTACATTTTCCATGCATTGAACAAAAAGAAAAAATGTCCAAATTGATGAGAGAAAAATTTAAAAATAGACACCAATGTGGTGTTAAATGTGTTCTTGGTCAGTGCTAGAGCCATTTCAGCTCTTAAATTTTCCATACTGTCAAAAGTGCTTGTATAAGTAGGTGCATATTTCTGCCAACTTCGTAAATAGTTCTGCTCTCTATCACTGAAGTATGTACAGCTAAGTCTAAGATTGCAAACAGGCAGGTGATTTTATTGGTACATAGAAAGTCTTTTTTAGCAATAAATTGCCTGTCTGCTTTCATTTTTAAAATAGTTTTAGATTTAATTCTACTTTAACACTATAAAAGGTCATAGAATTGGAAACTAAAATGCACAGCAGTGTTTCAGCAGCTTTAAAAAATATTTTGCAAAAAAATAAGACAAAATGTAAAATAATTGTATATAGCTGTTATTTGTTTGCATCACTAAGATGACAATATACAAAAAGTGCAACTAAACCTGAATGCTGCCAACATTCTGGGCCCACTTTGTTTTGGCTTGATGCACATTTTGTAAGGCTTTAAATATACTTGTATTTCACTAATCCAGCCTGTGAGACCCAGAAGTGTAAATGCATTATAAAAAAAAAATGTGAAACTGTCTAAAAAAATTATGCAATGGCTTTCAAATGCAGGGGGAAGTAAGTTGTGAAAACAAGAAGGTAAATCAAAACAGATAGAGGAAGAGGTTGCCCAAAATCTGGGAGGGGTAAGGTGTTACAGAATGTTCGTACAACTTCACCTTTTGCTTAACTACTACTTGAGAGTTTTTTCCAAAAATTAAATCTATAAGGTTTTTAAATGAATCACAGGGAAACTATTTTTATTAATAAAAAAGTATTTTTGGTTTGTTTTTAATCAGCACCCTGATTATTCATCATCCTGAAATCCCTGCTTTACAAGCTTATGACAACTGGACAATAAATGAAAACGCAGCAATGGAAAAACTTGAGAAGGACCTCACCATTGATGATATGACAGCATTATGTATCCAGAGTTTTGGTAAGGTCCTAACTGATTTTTTATAGCTGAAATAAAATTTGCAGGCGCCATTAAACGTACATTTTCCATGCATTGAACAAAAAGAAAAAATGTCCAAATTGATGAGAGAAAAATTTAAAAATAGACACCAATGTATAAGTAGGTGCATATTTCTGCCAACTTCCTAAATAGTTCTGCTCATAATATTCATATACTGTACATTCAATTTTTGATCTGTTATACTTTTTTTTATTTCATTCATTCTATCACTGAAGTATGTACAGCTAAGTCTAAGATTGCAAACAGGCAGATGATTTTATTGGTACATAGAAAGTCTTTTTAGCAATAAATTGCCTGTCTGCTTTCATTTTTAAAATAGTTTTAGATTTAATTCTACTTTAACACGATAAAAGGTCATAGAATTGGAAACTAAAATGCACAGCAGTGTTTCAGCAGCTTTAAAAAAATATTTTGCACAAAAATAAGACAAAATGTAAAATAATTGTATATAGCTGTTATTTGTTTTGCACTTGTTTGATGACAATATACAAAAAGTGCAACTAAACCTGAATGCTGCCAACATTGATGCACATTTTGTAAGGCTTTAAATATACTTGTTTAACTTACTATACTTACTAATCCAGCCTGTGAGACCCAGAAGTGTAAATGCATTATTAAAAAAAAAATGTGAAACTGTCTAAAAAAATTATGCAATGGCTTTCAAATGCAAGGGGAAGTAAGTTGTGAAAACAAGAAGGTAAATCAAAACAGATAGAGGAAGAGGTTGCCCAAAACCTGGGAGGGGTAAGGTGTTACAGAATGTTCGTACAAGTTCACCTTTTGCTTAACTACTACTTTTCCAATAAATAAATCGATGTAGTTTTTAAATGAATCACTGGGAAACTATTTTTATTAATAAAAAAGTATTTTTGGTTTGTTTTTAATCAGCACCCTGATTATTCATCATCTTGAAATCCCTGCTTTACAAGCTTATGACAACTGGACAATAAATGAAAACACAGCAATGGAAAAACTTGAGAAGGACCTCACCATTGATGATATGACAGCATTATGTATCCAGAGTTTTGGTAAGGTCCTAACTGATTTTTTATAGTAATATCCTCTATTATATTTTGAATTTGTTCTTATCTCATTTACTGGTTAGATGTTGACCAAACTTCTCAAAGTTATGCATTTTATTGATATTTTAGACTTTAGTACAGAGTTAAAAATAATGTAAAAACTGCATACACATTTTCCTTTTGTCATAATGGTGACTTTGTTTTGTTTAGATTCAGATGGCAATCCCAAGGATCGTGAATTGGTTCAAATGTTTCTCATGATGCATCCCTGGTACATCTCGTCTGGAGACTTAGCAAAAAAACTCTTTACTCTATATCCTTTACACATTCTTTAGAATATAGAGTGCAACTAAGTAATATATTTAAAGCAAATGTCAAATTTTACATCTCTACAATACATGCATATTTTCATGTGTTTCTTTAAACATTGCTGCAAGTACACAACGATAACTGCTGAAGTGTACAACAATAACTGCTGAAATACCAGAAATAGTGTTTTCTTCCTATTTTTCATGACAATCAATATATTTTAAGCTCTGCTTTCCAAAGCACATGTATTCAACCTTGCCTAGTTCATTTTTGATGGGTTATGAAGATATCTACTTATCTCCTCTATTAGTATTCCCCAAGCTTAGATGGAGATAATCGGAAGTTAACAAGTCACAAGATTTCTGGCAAAATCCAAAAGTGCCTTTTTGCACTTATTTAACAAGTATACAAAAAACAAAAAAAAACATCTATATTTAACAGACAATCTTCTGCTTCTGCTTACATCACTTGATCTTGCATTGCACAGGCACAAAATTGGATGAATTTTTTCCTGTAAATGTAAAAAAAACAAGTGCTCACTGTGCATGTTTGAGATTGGCACTTTTTTTTGTACATTGAGGGAAGCAGCCCTTTCAATGCATGTCCGAGATCAGATATGTGTGACTGAGCAGCTCAAAGCTTTATGGTATACGTGACATAGGTAACCAAGGAGGCACTGTGCTCCCATTTAGTCTTTACCACCATGAACGGGAGGGGCCTCTCCTTTTTTAACAAAAAGTATTTTGAAAAAATAACAATAAACAAACATACTACACATTTATATGCATGCCTTTATTAAACACGTTAAGTGACAAGACAACTGAGAAAAATGTATGTTAAAAAATTAAACCAGAAGCCTTTGGACTGGGTGGCCCATACACACTGGAAATAGCACACAGAAAAACTAAAATATTCCTTGGCCTAACATTGCTTGCAGAAAGACCAAAATCAAAGAAACATTGTCAGTGGACATAAACTACTAATCCTTTCTGAATACTCCTCTGAAATATTTAGGCAATGCAAAACATGAAACTATTTATGACAATCATTGATAAAAAAAAGTTAACTTTTATATATTTAGTAACCCTCATGTGGGTGGCTTTCACTCTTCCTCAATCCAACTGAAACAAAAAATGTTGTCTCCGATCTTTTTGTTCTTATCTCCTGCTGTTAAAATCACAAACTCCAAAGAATTGTCCTATGTGCTTCCCAACATCACAGGAGGTCTTAAGCAAACGCAGGAAGTGGTGAAATTCTTTAGGGACATCTCCAATATAGTACCTGTTTAAGATGCTAACTATTGATCCGCTGCATCCTTTATTTGATAATATCTCTCCATAATAACAATATCACACAGACTACTAGGATCAGAATTAATCAGACTTGGGGCTACTTTGCAAACTCAGATGCATCATTACCTAATGTCCCAGAGGGTCTCTGTTGCATTTAGGTCATTCAAATTATTATAAAGTTTAATATAGCACTAATCCTGTGGTCATAGTAAAAAAAAACCAAAACAATCAGCAAACACACTTGTGAAAAGCATAAATTTAATAACATGTTACACAGATGAATAATTTATTTTTCCTGAGATTCAACATAATTTTTAGTGCTCTTGAATATGAATTTCTGGACACGTATCATTTACATCCATTGGTCTTATCTTGTTAGTCTGGTCCCTCTCTGCTGCTATGAAGTTCTATGAAATTCCAGTGACGACCAAAGATAAGTCTGTTTTGCTGGATTTCTTTTAGTGGAGGGAGGGGGGTTGCACTAGGGCTAAGTATAGACAGATGGTCAACAATTTATCTAAGTGTTAAATACATGCCAACATCTTTTGAACCTCACACTCAATGAACTATACCTGCCCAATTGCAGTATCTAACTGCCTCTTCTGCAAATTGTCAGATGGAGGCGTCTCTCACAGCCTATTGTAGAGCTGCTACACAGGATTCATGCCTGGAGGTAGCCTATGATAAAAGTGTTTCTGCATTATCCCCTTTTTTAATAATGCTAACTAGACAAAGCTTTAGGTTTTTTTATAATGGAGGCCAGCAGAGAAGACAAAGAATGGTGATGTGAGGTGATAAGTAGTTGATTAGTAGAGTGACTCTGACTCTGAGAGTGACCAATGTAGTGGGTGTCATCCAACAGGAGCACCTTAGTAGTATGCCTTTGCCGGCCTGCATCCCTGGCAAGTACCAGTTTCCCCAACTCCTGGGTTTGCTTCTGCTTCTGTTCCTACTACCAAGTCTTTTAAATGACTTAATGACTTAAATAACTGTAAATGCATAAAAAAAATATAAAAACATAGGAGAACTTAATGCTGATTTTACTTAGTACATATTCTCTAATTAGTTTTTAGTTGGATGTTTTGTTTCTTAACTATTCCTTACTTCAGAAGCTGGTGATAATTCTGAACGGGAAAGGATCTGCAATCTTGTTAGGTCATACAGCTTTCACCTTATTTATTTTTTATTTCATCAAAATACCACAGGCAATCAGGATAGGCTAAATCTGCAGTAAATTTATACATTTGTTATATATTTAGGTTCTGGATAGCTGAATACCCAGCTGAATTTGATCTGAATCCTGAACTGGGAGAGCAAATCAGAGACCTGAAGAGAGCACTGGAAAACAAAGGAAACCGCAGAGAGAGCAGCCTGATAGACATTGAGAGTGTGTGAGTTTTACAGGTTCTAAAAGTATTTAAGTCGTAATGTCTAATTTCCATAGGTTATGTTGTGTTTCAGACACTTCACAAACCATGTTAGGACCCCACTTTATGATTCAGACATGGCATGTGATGTATTTTCACTTTGTGTTATTGTGTTTTTTTTTGTAGTTGAATGACAATAAACAGACATGTGAGGGGAGTTGCTATGTTTACTATACACCTACAACAAATTATGCATGCATTATGAATGATAACTACATACATACAACTACAACTACATACATGTAGTGTACATATCAGATGGTTGCTATGCACATAGCAAGTGCACACCTATTAGCTAGTACGGGGCCACCATTGGGGGAGGCGGGGGACAGATAGTGCTGTTGTACTGGGCCCTATCAAAACAGTCCAGTCTTCCTGCAAAGAGAGCTGTCCAGCTCAGCAGGTGGGGAGATGTATACATTTGTATCTTTTGCTGACGCTCACTGTCACCCCGATTCATTCTCTATTGGACTGCCGAAGGTAGATGTACCATATCCTCCAAGTCAGTGGTTCTGTGGATTGAGAAAGCTGAACAAAAACTAAGATTTAGCTTACATTACTGTTTTTTGCAAGCAGATTCTGGGGAAAACACCCTACTTGGAAACATTTTAAATAGTGTCCTACAGGAGAAGTGATTGCAAACAACTGGAAGAGGTTGGGTAGGTCAGAAGAGGAGGTGGCTAGCTGTTTTGTTGTGTTGATGTTGCACCTGGTGGTAAAAACTGGTAGGCACTGGGAAAGAGGGATTAGGTTAGCCATCAAGAAGTGGGTTTGGGGGTAAGATTAGGAACCACTATGGGATAGCTAAATTGGATAGACCAGTTTCTCTCTTCTGATTATGTGGCCCTATTCAGTGCACAGGTTTATCCATGATTGCTGTATCCAATAGCAACCAATGCTAGACCTGATGGCTGACTGACTCCAGATAATTTTTGATTGGTTGCAATAAGCGACTGCACTTGGGTCACAAGACAGGTCCTCCATATTTCAATGCAGATCAAACTGTTCAGATGTCTGACATAAGAGAAATATTGACGTGTGTATGGATAATCTCTTTGGCTGTGTTGGAATACATAAAACTCACATGCACTACAACATGTTGGCCTTACCAATCAGAAAGCCAGAAAAAGAGTGGGCTGCAAGGGGAGAGCAGGCCACAATTGCATCTAGCTCCCTTGCTCACTAGCTATACCCTCTGCATGCTCTTGACTCCCTTGCTTGATAGCCTGGCTTGCCAGTGGAACCTGACCCTCCATTTGGACCTGTTTCTCTTTTTGGCTAAACCAGACCCTCCACTTGCACCTGGATTACTATCCCAAACCCAACACTTACACCTGGCTTCTTTGGTGTATAGCCCAGACCCTTTGACTTGACTATTGGCAATGATGGAACTGGAGTTTGTCAGAATAGATAAATCCATAGATTAAATCAGAAAATTGGTTGGTAACAATTGGTCTGAAGTACATATTACTTCAGATCGACTATATGCAATATTTTTATCAAAGCGAATGTGAAGTAAAAAAATTCTGTCCCAAACTAGCAGTATCAGAAAATTGCACCTTGGCAAGAACTAGAAATTCATTAAAAAAGAAGGAAAGGGAAGGCTAGTTGAAAGGCACCCATTATTCAAAATCATAATTGAATAAAAACACAGCTTTATTAAATATTATTGGTACATGAATAAAACAGTAATATGCATAACTTACAAAAAACAAACAATACAAATAGATACAATTCCACTTTGATTGATTTTGCTATGTTTGTAAAGAAAAGAAAGTGTTTTCCTTACCCGACGCGTTTCACCCAGAGGGCTTCCCTAGGGGATAAGGGAAACCAATAACAAGTTGTTACTTCCTAAAGATGTTAACACTAGAATAACACCTTGCCTGTAGATCCAGGTAGTATGGAAAATCAACTGGGGCTAGCTGAAATTCCCTTCTGGACAATTTCTTTGTGACAATTTTGTGACCTGCCCCTTTTATTTTATTTTTAAACTCCTACCTGTCCATCACTAACAGTTTAAGAATATTTTTTGAACTAGATAACTGGAATTTATAATTGTGAAAACATATTCATTACGTGAAATATTTTAAATATACCTCGGTTATTTGCATGTTTATTTTTCCAGTGGTATATGGTGTTGACAGGTATTAGCTGGCCACATGATTTATGTGTTATTTTTGCTTTGATCTACAGCCCATCTTATGGTTGGAAGAGACAAGTGACACAAAGAGGACATACTGGGGGCAGAATAAGAAAGACATCTCTTCTGTTTGATCACCTGGATCCAGTTGAACTTGCGGAACATCTAACACATTTAGAATTTCACTCATTCTCAAAGATTTTGGTGAGCCATTAATTAAAAAAATGTACAGTGGTGGGGAGGGGGTCACATGGGAACAACATAAAATCTTCAACTTACAGCTTTTTGGGATCACAGAAAAACACAATAAAAATGATAGTCCCGTTTGTAACTACAAACTGAAATTACAAATGTACACACCCTAAGCTGTGTCCCAATTGTGATAAAGTGGTTGTAAAAAGTGGCACAGTAAAGTGATAACATCCACACCAGCAGAAAGAAATGTAAATAAAATAGTGGGATAAAAAATTGCAGACCCCCAGCAGCTGTGATGCATTTTTTAAATACCCTAGTACAAGGAGCTCCAGTGACAGTGGAAAGCAATGGTAATGATGACTAATAAAGAATGAACTAATAAAACTGTTGGTAAACAGAAGGTGTCCCATGCCATCAGGTCATTGGGAGTGACACATGCATTAAGACGTGAAACATGAGAAAATATGATGCGATGTAAGTGCACCATGATGTGCGTCAATGTTTGTCAATGTTCATTTTGTTGTGTACTGAATATCCATATAAAATACAAAGCAATGCACATTACAAATGTGCAATAACACATGTCAAAGTGTCATTTAATGTATTTCTTTTGATTAAATAAAAAAGTTAAAAAATGCATCAGTGTGAAACAATTTGAAGGCATTTCAGATTAATTGTCCATATAGCAAAATTCAGCTAACAGTTCATGGAAATACCCACATAACGTGAGAATGTATTTTCTGCATCAATTTCATGGAAATGTTTTGCTCATTCTTAATGATTATGAAAGCTTTACAAAATAGATACACACAAACATTGTAGTCTCTCTTTTTACAAGTTTAACTATAATCTGTATTTTTATACCCAGTTTCAGGATTATCACAGTTTTGTTCTTCATGGTTGTACTGTGGGAAATCCTGTCTTGGAAAGATTCATAGCCCTGTTTAATGGTGTTTCTCAGTGGATCCAGCTTATGGTGCTCAGCAAACCTACCCCACAACAAAGGGCAACCGTTATTAAGCAGTTTGTGCAAGTAGCCGAGGTATGTATTTATGTAGCCTATTATAATATTATTTCTTCCACACATGCTGATAATACTTATATCTGATAATATATATATCTATATGTAAATACACATTGGATGTGAACATACACAAACAAGGACACAGATGACAGGACAATAAATGAAGAATGGATTATTTATCCATTCACGCAATGAGCCTGATTTATTAAAGCTCTCCAAGGCTGGAGAGGATTGACTTTCATCAGTGAAGCTGGGTGATCCAGCAAACCTACAATGAATTTCTTTAAAGTACCGTAGTTTGCTATTTGATAGCAAATACTTTCAATCCTGAACCAAATCCATTCGAGGTTTGCTGGTTCACTCAGCTTCACTGAAGAAAGTTTACCCTCTCCAGCCTTGGAGAGCTGTAATAAATCAGGACCAATGTTTTTACCAAACACAATAGGCTGTATGTAATGCTTCATTAAAGCGAACCTAAACTCACATTTTTTACATTACATAAAAGGGTAGACAAGTAAAAAATTGCCTTCTTTTTTTTATTTAAAATGGGAGGCTCTGGATGCTCCTTCTTGGCCATACGCAGAAGGAGCCTTTTCATTAATGGGAGAAAAGAAATGGAGATCTAATGCATGAGCAGTGAGAT
>NC_092866.1:26469860-26558836 GCF_032062135.1 Pyxicephalus adspersus
GTGGCTCAGTGGTTAGTACTCTGGCCTTTGCAGCGCTGGGTCCCGGATTCGAATCTCGTCCAGGACTCTATCTACATGGAGTTAGCAGGTTCTCCCCGTGCTTGCGTGGGTTTCCTCCTAGTACTCCCACATTCCAAGTTCTCCCACATTCCAAAAACATGCAGTTAGTTTTATGGGCTTCCCCCCAATATTGATCTTAGACTGTATTAAAGACATAAAACTATGGGAGAAACATTAAATTGTAAGCCCCTTTGAGGGACAGCTAGTGACATGACTATGGACTTTTTACAACGCTGCATAATATGTTGGCGCTATATAAATACTGTGTAATATTATTAATAATAAGAATAATAAATGGACGTGAAACATGGCCATTTGCAACGTTTGCAATAATGATGGAGCAAGGGGAGGTAAGTTTGATTCAAATTTAACTTAAGATTTTCAAAAAAAGATGTAAAAGGATTCAATTTTAGAGTGCTTTAGTGCTTTAGATGTTTGTCCAAATAATTTAAGAGTATGAAACAGACTTTAGGTGAAATAGCTGACAGTGAAAATTGTAAACCAAAAAGAAAAGAAAATAGAGTGTTTTGCCAAGAAGACTGAATAACTAAGCATGACCATCTTACATGACAAAAGTTAAAATCTCAATTACGGCATTTAAACACTCCTCCTCTTCAGACATGCAACTCATTCTCTAAAGACAATATATATGACTAGTGTTCATGTTCAATGTAAAGCCAGGTGATATTGCTATGACAAGCAAATGAGAACTCTGTATACATAATTAGCCATTTAAAAAAAGAACACTGTAGGTGTGCAATGGTGTGTTAACAGCCCCTGATTGGATTATAGTGTATATTCAGAATAACATTTATACTCCCAAGGCATTTGGATTAGCAAATCTAACCAGAGGGAATTTAAAACTCTTGTCTTAGTGACTGAACACTTAGTGCATACTACAAAATGCTGTAACTGTATTTATCCAGAGAATTAGCACCAGGAAGGTAACTTTTTAAAATACATAATGGCAAAATAAATTGACAAAAAATGGTTTGTCCCATTTCCAGAAATAACCATTTTACATGGCTTGTGGGCTGAATTAGAAGAAGAAAAAAAAGAAAACAAGGAAGTCAACAAAATTCATGAAATGAGAGGGAAAACTTATTTTTGTATGAAATATATGGTATAGGCAATTTACACAAATCAAGAATGGTTAACAGTTTTTCTATAAATGCATAGCATTTATCAAACTGGTGAAACCAACATGGTTAGTCTTGTTAGCCTGTAAAAAGTAAACAATGAAAAGAGTAGTTGGAGTAGTTCCAACAATTTTTCTATACTAGTATATGGTAAAATATGTAGAATGTTCTAATCCCAGATTTAAACCCAGTGTTCTAAAGGTTATTTAATCATTTTAGAATGGTATAAGCTGAACTGTGATGATGCAGTAATACTTTGTTATGACAAAATTTATATTGGAATTACTATGATGTGAATTTACACATTTTTGGTATAAAAAGTTGTAATTTGAGAATATGTAAATATCAAGCTATTTTAGCAATTGTAACGATTGTCAGGTTTATACTGTATTTTTTAAAGGAAAAATAATAATTGTTTATTTATATGAAAGCAATTAGGATTAAAAAATATACTGTATATTTTTATAATTTTGACTTACTGCATTATTAGAAACACTTTTCACCAGTACAGGGTACATACATTTAACAAACAGCTATCCATATTTTATAAATGAAGTTAGCCATCCTTTATTAAATAGGAATACTTATGCTTAAATTTTCCATGTTTTTGAAGGTCTATGATTCACTTTTGGAGCTCCTTACATCTTCTGATAACTATGCAAGATACAGACGCAGGTTTGCATTATGTGATGGCTTCCGTTTTCCAGCCCTTGGAGTTCACCTAAAAGATCTCATGGCTCTGCATGTTGCTCTTCCCGACTGGTCTGATAAGTCCAGAGGTGTCATAAACATCTCCAAGATGCGGCAGGTGTATAAAGTTGTTCATGAACTGACTGAAACCCAGAGGTTAGAACCACCAGTGAAAGCAAATCCCGACCTTCTAAACTTGTTAACGGTGAGACATTTCAGATATGGGAGAAATACAATTAAAAACATCAAACATACACATACAGGACTATACACAATTAAAATGCTTTAGGGAGCTTTGATTAAAAACTGGCTGTATTGTTGTTGGACAGAAGTTCAATTAAATTATAGTGGTACATTAATATCCAGTCCCTATTTAGAGCAATCTAGAGTTTTGGATTTCAATATGAATTTTTTGAATTGTTTGTACTTGTATGGTTATATGAAAGTTGTAACTAGGCTTTTGCTTAGGGCTACTTGTGGAGATTCAGTCTACAGGACCACCTTCCTTGGTATGAAAAAGTAAGAGTTCTCTTAATCCAGCACTTTTGTGTTAATTTGTCTAAGCCTCCTTTTTTTACTTATTTTATTTTTTTATATATTTTTTTTTCATACTCTTTGGTTTGGTTTTCCCTCTTACTGCTTACTCTACCTCCTAGGCTTCGACTCTCCTTCAGTTTGAAATATTTAGGGTGTTAAATAGTTCTAGGGATGGGCCATTGCAGAATAAATAGCTGCTCAGGGCTAGGATATACCTTGCCTTGTTTTTTTACTTTTTCAATCTTCTTGGCGACAGGGATACTGATCCTCTGATAAGAGATAAAGAAGGACAATAGGGTGTAACCATGATGTTAGATCAATGTCTATTACATGACATGGACACACGTTTGAAGTTGTTAGGAAGTGGGGGATCTGGACTGAAAAATGGGTGGGGCATAATTTTTCTGTTTTACCACCCAGGCATGTTGCAGGCTGCCATTGACCTCAACCAGGCTGGTCCTTTTCAGCTACTTGTGCTTGACAAGTTTGCTTTTCTTTTGCTGTTATTTTTTCTGTAATCCTCCTAAATTTTCTTGTAAGCTCTCCACATTTGGTTTCGAAAGTAGCCAAAAAATATCTAAGGGGAGTCTTAGGCTCTTATCAGTGCTTGCAGGATCACATCTGTTTTTTTATGCTTGCAGGGGTAAAAGTCCTAAGGCATAGGAGGATCAAAAAGTTGAAAACATACCACCATTCTCTTCTCCTAAGTCAGACTGATATCCCTGTTAAAATTCAAGTCTTTATTATCAATGGAGCAGTAGGTTGGGTATACACATACCCTTTATATGTTAGAGCTGGTTTCATGCCCTAAAGCCTGGTACAGGTTTTCCACTGGGGAAGGGTATGTGTTGGATGTATATGGCTGCTGACTTCATGTACAATAGAGTATGTGCTGATTGTGTAAAGCAGGGTTCAGCAAACTCCGGGCCTTTAGGCCAGATACGACCTAGCTGGTAGTTCATTCCGGGCTAACGCCCCCTGGCCGATCCGGCCTAATGCTGGTCGGCAGCCGCAGGATCTGCCAGGAGGCATTAGGAACTACCGGAGCCGGAGCCACCGGTGCTCCCTCCTTGCTGGGGCTCCCCTATTTACCGCGGCAGGCCTGATACTTCCGCCTCCCGTAAATAGGGAACGCTGCCTGAAGGTAAATCCCTCTCCTCTGCAATGCATACAGAGGAGAGGGATTTTACTTTAGGGGGCGTTCCTTGGTGGTGGGCAGAGCCATTAGGGCAGGACTCAGAGTCTGGCCTAGTGTGCTCCCGCCCACCCCTAAAATGGCCATAAAAGTTTGCCAACCCCTGGTCTAAAGGAAGTTATGAGAGATAAAGTAGTGGAATCTTTAGAAATTAAGCCTTATATCTTAAAGCCAAGCTCTTGATAAAATGAAGCAGTTGATGTAGTCTTAGGAGCAAGGATAAATACATTGCCAACTTCTGCAGATTATGTTGTAGTTAGAAGAGCCGACATTAACCATTTGAGATAATTGAGTACCTGACCATTCCCTTGGATTTACTTAGGAAGGCCCTGTAACCCAGTTCCAGGGGTAATGAAATAAAGCATTTAGCAAGTTATGAAGTGACCATGCTTGTTTGTGAAGGACTGCATCAAATTTAAGAAATGATGACTTCATCCGGACCATTGATACCATCAGCCAGATGGCACATACATTTTAGGATCATTTTCAGTAGTATTGGGACTGGTTCACGTTTGATCAGGGAGTTCTCTTGTATTGGTAAGTTCACCATGATCTCCAATAGTGGACTTGTTCATCCAACCTTGGCCAGACATGTCTCTTGGTTCTTGAGACTGAAGCATACTTAAAACAAATGCCAGGTCCCTTGCCATACTTTATAGAACTTAAAGCAGCCCCATTTTGCTCAGGTATCGTTCCAGAAAATCCATCAGGGTAATGGGTAAAGCTCTTCTTTACATTTTTACTTTACTTTACATACATTGTGAAGGAATTTTGCTCAGGTATCGTTCCAGAAAATCCATCAGGGTAATGGGTAAAGCTCTTCTTTACATTTTTACTTTACTTTACATACATTGTGAAGGAAGTAGACACCCAAAATATTTAACTACTTCAGACAAAGATTTTGTTACTGGGCAAGACACATTTGACAGTAGTATTAGCTGCCTACTTGCCAGGGAACAGAGAACATCAACAGTAAGATTGATGACATGGCAAAAATATGGATGAAATAAATGATCATGCTTTTTTTCCTGGATGTCATCACTGTTCTGTTTGTAAATGAGAACAACCAATATGATATATTCATGTAATTATGAGAAAATTTATTTGAATGCATCTACTTCCGCAAAAACCGTGTCAGAGATTCGTCCCTTTTTCCTGTAATCAACCTTTATGGTTTTTACTTCTGGACAAGGTTTTATTTGTCTTCTCCTGAATTTTGTTCAGTGCTAATAGGGAGTTGGGTACTGCCTATGGGTCACCCAGGTTCTCTTATGAAAGTCTATTCCCACCGGTTTTGGAGAGTTTTAATAAATCAGGCCTATTGTGTACTAAATTTATTTATTTTTGTAAATTTTTGTAAATTGAACGATTTTTGTACTGCCCTGTGTTTTTACCTCCCTTGTGTTCCTTAAGCTAGATATGTCCTGTCGTATGCTGGTAAGAAGTGAGCTAGCGATACAAAAAACATAAATATAAAACTGTAATTTTCTTTTGTTTGTTTTATTGCTGGCATATGCACATTTCAACATAAATTCATATTACTGGTCTAATCATGAAAAGCTGGAGTGAAGAAACTCTTTCTTTATTAACTAAGAGGGTGGTCATGTGGAGTTAGAGAGGGGAAACCTAAACTGTCATATGCTGGTCTTTGGATAGGGTCATATAATCTCATATATATAGTACTTCTAGTGTGACAGATTGGTAGCCATGTTTAAATATTATAACATTTATTAGAGTTTTGTAAAATAAAAAAGTAATCCTTGTAAAGTACATTGAGTTAAATGACAAAATTAGGTGCCTGGAATCAGGACATACATTTTAATCCTTATATAATTGTTGTATGCACCCCTTATAAATACATAAATAAATATTTTGGCACCAAACATTTGGGGTTTTCAGAGAATTACTATACCACAATTGTATACAGTTAAAGTTTATTCATTCCAAACATAAATAGCTATTAACAATAAAGACATATACAAAGTTAAAATGATGTCATATTAAAGGCAGGTAAATACATTGGCCCTGATTTATTAAAGCTCTCCAAGGCTGGAGAGAATACACTTTCATCAGTGAAGCTGAAAGATACAGCAATCCTGGAATGGATCTGGTCCGGAATCAGCGTCACTGATAAAAGTGTATTCTCCCCAGCTTTGGGGAGCTTTAATAAATCAAGCCCATAGTCTTTTACATCATGTAAGCTCATCATACATTGAACAATTACATATAGTAAATATTATCACTAAATAGTTTCACTTGGTAACGTGTTTCACACTGTCTACCCTGCTTCATCAGACCCAGAAACTATGTTGAATAGATGATTTGCATAGATTTCTTTTAACTTTATATAGTATATACGAGACTCCATATCAGAGAGTTCTATAATATAACATTCATTATATATATTAATTCTCTGAAACCGCAAATGTTTGGTGCCAAATTATTTATATGTACATTGAGTTACATTGAGTTTTAAAAACAAACCACAATTTTAACAATATTTGATCCTTTAATTATTTTTTTTCTAATAGATAAGTTTGACATTGTGGCAGATTGTTCTTGCCACCAGAAACTCATTTTAAAAGAGAGAAAAAGTGTATTTCGAATGTAATGGTTCCTAACATGCTGGCACAGGACTCAAGCCTGCTGTTTGCTATTTTTCTTTGGCAAATGCTTACTTGCAACAGATGAAACATGTAACTCAATCATATTTTAAATCACATATTTGGACATAAGTAAAATTCACTAATGACAATAATTTTTATTTGTAAAAAAAGTTTGATTTGGGCTCAATAATAAATGTATTAATTTGTTTATTTTTGCAACATTCCTTGTGTTTAAGGTTTCCCTAGATCAATATCGCTCAGAGGAAGAGATATACCAACTATCTCTGCAAAGAGAGCCAAGGACACGGTCATTGGTAAGAGCATAGTCTTAGGTGCATGTGTGTGATGTGGTCTAAGACCAGTAAACTTTGCATTAATGCTGAGGTAAGTCAACTGTCCATTTATATCAATGATACTTTATGTCAGTTTTTAGTTTTTAACACGCTGATTTCAAATCAGTGTTTAGTTTTTCTATAGCATGTCTATTTTTTGTGATTAAGGTAATTATATATTTTATGATTTTTGGTATGATTATCCTAAATGTATTACAGGGTTTAATGGCAATTGTCTATTGATATCATGCCTATTGAGGTTGATATCATGCCTAAAAATTGTATTAATCATCCAGACAGTTTTTTTGTGTGTGGTTTCATCACAGCGAAAGCATAATGTCACCCAATTGCTGCAGATCCCAAGAAGATGTAAAAATTGAACCTTGGCTATCTACTTGGGCTCCACATATCATCTCTACCAGTTGTTTCAATAGACTGCATGACTGGTTTAATGAGCAAAAGCCAGCAATGCAATTTGCATTGTTGATGGTGTGGATAGAACTGCAAGACCATTATTATTATTATTATTATTATTATTATTATTAATAATATTAATAAACAAGATTTATATAGCGCCAACATATTACGCAGCGCTGTACATTAAACTGTACCATTTCTATTTTAACCCTGTAAAACTAGCTAAAACTAAGCACAAAATTGCTCCAAAAACTGTTCTTCAAAACAATTTATTGCCTGTTCTTGTACCACCACATGATGGACTTGCTGCCTTTGAAGGTGAAGATGAATAGAGTGAAAATGCAACCAACAGTCCTCCTGTCAGGGTCTCTACAGGCAGGTAGCATGGAATCACCCAAGGCATGGAGTCTAAGTGACTCTAGGTCTTCACCAGGGCACCCTGCAAGGAGTGATGAGACAGTAGCCTGGAGACCACAGGACTCTTTGCTGCTGGGGGTCACCAGGTAGTGAAAGCTAGAGTGACCTCGATGTGGAGACAGGTGGCAGACCAAAGGAGTTAGATTTCAGGCATAGATCTGGGCAGGTAGCCAACAGGTGTAGTCAGAGTCCAGGCACAGGTCTGGGCAGGCAGTAAACAAGCTTGGTCAGGGTCTAGGCCCGGGTTAGGGCAGGTGGCAAGCAGGCTTAGTCCAGGCATGGGTCAGATCAGGAATAGCAAGAGGCACAATACAGAGTAACAAGGTAACTGGTGCAAAGTCACAACACCAGCCTCCATTACTGCTGAGACTAAATAGACTCTGTCCCTTTAAGGAGCTCCTCCTCCAAGACAGGAAGTGCTGTATGTTCTGTCAGCCAGAGACAGAGAGAGTGAGTGCTGCGCTTGGCAGCCCGACAGGGCACACAGGCATAAGATGCAGCAGGGCGGTTTAGAAGGGATGCCTGTGGGTATTGTGACACATCCAATCCTGATTATGTGGCTAATGAAGATTCAGAGCCAGAGATTTTTTACACAACCAGAGCTGAATTATCTCATTTGTGATCTAAATCTATCCAAAGACAAAGCAGTACTTCTTGATTCTAGGTTTAAGCAGAAGCACTTGCAAAGAGTATAACTGTAATTCACTATAGACCAGGAAATCATAACTTGACAACTTACTACACTGATGACGGCTCATTGTGCTATGTCCATGACATCAATGGATTCTTCAACAGTTTGTAACAAGAGCATGTTCCTTCTGTTTGGCATCTCTTCTCAAAGAGGCATGAAGGCCTACTGCATAATGGAAATTAAGTGTAAACTAAGTGTAACAGTTTTATTAATCCAAAGGAGTCCTTTGGAGCAACCTAAAGATATTAATTAAATCAATCTAGTATAAAGCACACTAGTGGAACACCTGTAGTGATCTAAAGGTTCATTGGCATGTTGATGGGAATGCATGTGAGCTTCACAAAATACTACTGTTTCCTGTGCCCCTGGGACAGCCAAGCTAATGTGGAACATTATGTCTTACTATTATACCTTTTTTGCACTCCCATCTATAGTTCTTTCCAGAAAATCTTGGCATGGCGAGTGACTTAGAGTGTTTTGTTTTCTCTGATGATTACAAAAAATGTTTTTTTTTTGTTGCATTGTTTTCATAAACAACAGCAATCCTACATCACTTTTCAGTGATAGATCTGCTTCAAGCAATATTTTTGTTACTGTGTATACCGTGTTTCCCCGATAATAAGGCATCCCCATCAAATAAGCCACCCCCCGATTTTTGCTCAAACAATTAAAATAAAGCACCCCCGAAAAATAAGACATCCTCCGATACCTGATACTGTGTGCCTCTGTGTGACGCACATGAGTGATCAGAAGGGGACAATCAATGGCACATGAGTGATCAGAAGGGGACAATCAATGGCACATAAGTGATTTTCAACAATAAATGTGTACTGTAGTCTTCTTCATGGAAAAAAAAAGACATTCCCCTGAAAATAAGACCTAGGGCATATTTTGGCATTTCAAAAAATATAAGACAGTGACTTATTATAGGGGAAACAGGGTATGTAGTCCAATGCAGCAGACAGTGCTATAGCAAGAAATGTGCAGGATACATATATATTAAGATATCTTTCATTGGTTGTATACGTTATCTGCCCCAACATACCACCTTTATATAACGCTGTTAGTATTAGGCTGCCTTTCCAACACTGGCTCAAAGCTCTTGTTATCGCTACACTCACAAATCAAGTTGAGTAAATTTGACCACACTCCTGACCCATTGTCACCTCATACTGTACATTGTTGGTCCCATAATGTCCTGCTTTTTGTCCTAAGCCATATCAGTTATACTCCCTCTCCCCCACATATACAACCACATCTGCTCACTCCTACACCTCTTTCTCTGAAGATGTAATTCTTACTACCCTTGTGCTACTGTTCTAAATACTCCTAAAAAAACATTAATATTCGCTATTGCCATTGCATACATTTATTTCTGTATACCTTTTTGCATTATTTACACAAAGCTTTTACTTTATCCATAGTGAAGTAAGCTTGCATATAGTACCTTACAATTATAAAGGAAACATTTAGAAAATCGACAAGTAAATACAAAGTGAATACAACATAATATATCTGGATTTCCCTTTCAATTTATCAGCAAACCCCAATCAAGTCCCCCTCACCTCCGATGGAAGAATGGGCTTCTGTCAAATCAAAGCCTGACCAGGCGTTGCTATGTCAGCATATAGAGAAAATGGTGGAGGTGAGTAGACTGTTACTGTAATTTCAATTTCTCTGATTGGTAAATACTGGTGATGACAGCTTTGTCATTTAAAGTAAATTGGTACTGTAAGACTATTGATGACTTCTACTGGTAATGTTTATTGCTTGACTTTTTTTTTACTGATTCAGTGTTTTCAACGCTCAACTTAAAGTTTCTTCAGTACTCAACTCTGACTGTGAATTCAGTAAAAACAGAGCAAAATGTTTAAAATCAGTAACAATGTGTTGTTCAATAAATTAATGTTATAGTATTAACAACACAATGCATTTCTAAACCAGATTAATTTGCTTTGATATTTCGCTTGTTTTACTTTTTATCCTAATGTTTCTATTGTAAAAATGTGGTTTACCTACCTAATTATTACCATACCTTTAAGTGTTTTGATCATCAAAGTATTAATACAATGTAGAAACTGGCTTCAAGGACATCATTAAAAAAGAAAATATGATGCTTTAAGGGTGCCTTAAAGCTGTTCACGTGTTTACTACTAAAGGGCAAGAAAAAGTTTTGCCTTTGGGGGGGAAACCGGGGTACTACTGTAATGCACCTGGGCACACAAACCACAACCAACTCCAGATATCCTTCAATCATGCTTTATTTAATGTCATAAAGCACGACAAGGGTTAAGTCCAAATAAGCGAAGTACAAGAGGGTAAGGCAAAGGCAGGTCAAGAACAATCCGAGGTCAGGGCAGGCAGCAGGCAGAATGGTCATTAACAATCCGAGGTCAGGGCAGGCAGAGTTCAGGCAGAGTCAGGTTCAGACCAGGTCGCTATGGAGATGACAAAAGGAGATAAGCAAAAACTAATACAAGGACGCACCCAAGCATACTGTGTTCACAGAGGCTATAGCGGGCAATGGTGTACAGGACAGGCTCTCCTTAAATGGCCAGAGTGACCAATGACCTTGCGCCACCTGGCGCCATCTGATAGGAGATGGACTGAATCCCCTGCGGCTGATTGGCCGCAGGGAGTTTAAACTAACTATGTCCTGCCCCGCGGCGAGGCAGCCGAGCGCCACGCCCTCGGGGGGTACAAGAGGCACGCATATTAGCACACGCACCTCTTCCCACAGCACCCCTAGGACGTGCACTACTTTGCACATGCAAAGGTGACTGCCTCTACAGTCAACAATCAATTTTAAAATCCTATCCCTACATCTGGAGGCAACCAACAGGGCTGCCCTCTCTTTCACCATTACTTTTCAATCTTGCACTTGATTCTTTACTGCAGGTACCTAGCCCTACTCCTCAATTTACGGGCCTCAGCATTAGACCATATGAGCTTAAAATTTCTATTTAAAATCTTTCGCTGATGATGTCTTACTCTTCATATCCAACCACAAATTCTTTTAACCTTGCATCATTAATGTGATTCATCACTTTGGGTCCATTTCCGGTTACACAAAAAAATTCCAAAAAACTTTGGCATTATATGTATCATCAAAACATAATCCTCCTTGGCATGCTTCTTTCCCATTTCAGTGAGCTAAACATCAGTTCCCTTATTTAGGGGGGATTATCCCCAAAAACCTGGCTTGTCATTCTTCAATGTCACAACCTCACTACTTTTATGTGCTCCTTGCGACAAACATTCTCCTCCTGACGGTTGTTCAAACTTTCCTTTTCTGGCTGGGTTGCACTTGTATTGGTATATTGTTACATTGTTGTATTGCCTATTTTATCTATTCCAAACTCTACCACTTTACTTGACTTCAAAAGATGTGCAACAAATCAATTTCCTATGAGCATTTCTATTGGCAGTCGTCTGGATAGAAAGTGAGCTTAAGCATCTTTAGACAGACTAACGTGAATGGTGACTTTCCAGACATAATTCAGTACAATGAAGCTGCACTGTTTTTTATAAATAAAGCAGAAATAAACAGAAAAAAAACTCACCTTTAATCTTGCAAATCCCTCGATCCCGCTTTAGATATCCTTAATTGCGTCCTGCACTGTCCTTTGATCTCTCATAGTCCCAGCGCGCAGGAAGCGCTGGGCACCGTCATCTGTGTTGGTCTTCTTAGCTACATCTCTTGATCTCACGCTGTGCATGCATGAGATCGTCATTTTTTTCCCCCCAATGTATTAAAAAGCCCCTTCTGCGCATGTGTATGCCTGAGGTATATATATTTGACTATTTTCTGAAATGTTAATGCTAGATATATTGTATATCCATATAAATAGTTAAAGACAATTATGAGATATATATATATACAACTTTTTACATAACCGAACTAATTGACCATCCCACATTGTTTTGTTTATTATTTAGTATAATATACCATGTGTCTCAACTTTGCCTGAGGAAGCCTTTCGGGGAAAATGCATCAAAATTAGAGACAATCAATGCTCTTCTTTGTTTTTTTCAACATAATCCTCTGCTGGTTGGTTTAGAACAAACAGACATAACATTGACAGGAACCTTAATGTTTAGTGCCTAGCCTGCGTTCCCACTAGATATAGTGGGTGGGCAACATTTGCTATATGCCAGAGGGGAAAGAATGTATAGTTACTCTTATTCGGGTGGTCGAATGTCAAAGTCGAACACCATTAAAGTCAATGGGAGGAAAAATTTGGGTTTTTTTCAGCACTGTATAGAGCTTCTGCAGCCTCCAAACAGATGTAAAAAGATACATTATAAAAAGATACATAAAAAGATACATTGTAAAAGGATACATAAAAAGATACATTATAAAAAGATACATTGTAAAAGGATACATAAAAAGATACATTATAAAAAGATACATTGTAAAAGGATACATAAAAAGATACATAACACTATTACATACCCCCTGTACTTCACATGAATATTAAAGAGCACCTGTCACATCAATATTAGGCTAAAGCTAGGTATACACTTCCAATAATTATTGTTAGAAAACGATTTGGAAATTTTTCATTTGGATATTGTTACTTGTTTATATTTATTTTTTTGTATGTTTTGAACACTATTCTAAGTATTTTCTAAATATACATGTGCTAAAAAAAACTTGCTATACTTTCTCTTTATTTTTTTTCGTATGATCTCGTATGATTTTATGATCTCGCATGATTTTATGATCGTATGATTTTATGATCGTATGATTTTGTATGAATGGGTTTGGCCCATTCTACTATGCTAAAAAAGAGGGAACCTGCATTTATTTGGTTTGACAATAATCAAAAAAGAAAAGAATTGTAAGATCCTGTTTATTACTTCACATTGGTGAGGATTTAGAGTGAGTAGGTATCAGTTATCCTCAAAGATAGTATGTCCTATAATATTTTTTTCAAAATAAATATGTATACAAGTTCAGTATATAATATTTAGGGACTAAGAAATTTAGGTGATGTTCCTTAATCTAACAATTAGGAGGAGTAAACAAGTAACTATTTGTTAAGGTTTTTGTTGGAAGATGTGATTGTGGACAGGGATAAGGAGAACATTAATTGTTTCTAATTCAGATAAAATACCAAAAAATTAGCTAATTTATTTCCCCATAAATAATAAAAAGTTGGTGTCAGTGTGGGCTTGAAAATGGTCAGAGTTTAAAGCCCTGGTTTTAAGAGAGCTGTCTGAGGGGTATTATGAATCCATAATTGGGGAAATACTGCAGCAAGGGTTAGGGAACTATGGTGTTCCTTTGATCCTTTGGATGCTCTGTCAAGGGCTGTTGCTTGTGAGTTGTCTGCTTGCTATGCATGTGTACGAGTCTATGCATGTGCAAGTTCTAGTCCTCCCCTTTTTTCCTCCCAACCTATTTCCTGGCACTAATCCCAATGACAGTGCTGACACTGTGCATGTCATCAGCTGTCATTGGCTCCCTTTCCCCCCTATTGCACTTTTTTTTAATTGATCATCAGCACATGTGATGACCTCCACAAAAGCAGTTTTGCCAGTTATCTTATCTGTAGCATTCAGGTGTGTGTTAACACAATGCCATTTTCCAAACAATTTGAAGCCTATCATTCTACTGTGAGAAAGATTATCTACAAGTAAAAAAACATTCAATACAGTTGCTAGTCTTCCAAGGAGTGGAACTCCCAGAAAATTCACCCTAAGGCCAGACAGGTCAATGCCCACAAAAAAAAACCTCTCTGAATTTTTTAGACCTCAGTTAGCCAGTTCAATTTGTTTTGTAGATGTCCCTAGCATATCCAGTAGGGAGTGTTTAAACTGTTAAGGTTATGGGCCACCCTAAAGATTGATAAAGGCAGAGTCCATTCCTTTTCACCTTAGCAGCACGAGTCAATATCCTTATTATTAAATTCCTTCATAAACTAAGTTAGAAAAATGTTATTATGCCTAATAAATAATTTTAACTATAGTCAGATCCAAAAACCTAAACTGAGTTGAGGCTCAGTAAAGTGCAATCATTATGCTGCGCAGCACACTATACAGTGATGGCAGCCCCCTATTTGCAATACCTACAAACGATGTAAACAACATGAAATTATTAAAAATATAAATAATATGAACAGGTATATTTATTTTTTTACATTAAAAATAACTATAGTGGGGTTTGCCAACAAATCAAAGTGGGGCATTTGGACATTTTGACATTGTTAGATTTTAAACATCATTAAATATATATATATTTTGATTGGTCTGAGGAAGCGGTCTCTCTGCGAAACGCGTCACCCATTTGAAATATGGTGAAGGGATATTCCATGTATATGAACCATCCCCAAACAACTTTTTAATATTATAATATATATTGGTGGTTTTTATTGTATTTGAAACAATGAATAAAATGTATGTTTTTTAATCAGTATAACAGAAGTTTTGGTTTTTGAACATGAAGCAATAATTGTTCCTCAACTACTGGTGTTTTTGGGGCACACATTTTTTTTCTCTTTTTTACAGTGGGTTTTGGTAACTACATTTATGACCTGATGCTTAACATATTTTAAATTAGTTGTATGCCACCTAAGCAATACCAAATGAAAAGGTCAGAACAGGTTGTATGCATGGTGCAGGCGCATGTGTAACCATGTGTAATCTTCATAATCATCAACCATCATATTCTCTCACGCACTGATTTGTATCATCAATCAGGTTACTTCTTTTTTACTTACTTTGTGAACTTGCTAGACATTTTTTATTTTTGTGTGCTTGAATACATTTTCTTTATTTATTGAGGAAAGATTTCCTCAGCACACATAAATTTATTTACTTAAACCTTTCTTCAGAAGATATTATCTTTAACATTGTGGAAGCCAGCCATATCGAATTTCTACTGCGCATGTTTGAGAGGAGTCAGTGTTTATTTTTGTCAGCTGATTAACTATGCCTAGAAAGGCTCAGAAAATTCAACAGAATCTAGGACCCTGAAGCGGGGACTGCCGTGTGATGTCCAGGCACCACAGCAAATCCAATACAGCAAAGGACTAAGGGGAGACACGTGGGTGAGAAGAAAAGTTTTCTACATAATAGTAAGTAACATGGATTTAGTTTATTCTTATGCTGATAATAGTAATTTTGACTTTAAGTTTCCTGGTAGTAATTTGTCAGATGCAGCTTTATGGTCTAATTTATGGGAGTAGTGTTAACAAGAAAATGCTAAGATTGATAAAAAAAGGTTTTTACTATGAACAAAATGAAGAAGAAGAATATTATTAGTAAATATCCATATTATTAAAGTAATATTATGAAGATAATAATTGTTAATTATGAAAATTTTCAATAAATTAGTGATTGATGATAAGTCTTTTCCTACATTTAGTGTTTGTATAAACATTACACAGGATACCCAGAAAATGCACACACATGATACACACACTAGTAACACTGAATCTGAAGAGTATTCCAGATGTGATAAATCCTAATGAATCACATAAATGACATTGAAGATCACTGAGAAACACACATACAGCAGGTACACACAGACATTAGGAGGATATGCACTAACACAAAACAGAAAGGTGAACATAGTAACACAGTACATTAGTCACAGCAGAAGCCAAAGTCAAACATTCCCCTGTTGCAGTTACAATGAAAACATTAATAGACAAAGCAGCAAAGTTAAATCCTAAAATATATGGCCAGTTAATGAAGATACATAATGAAATTCTGCCATGCCAATGCCAAAAGCATTTGTTCATTCAAAATCTACTGTTTGTTTTTATTGTGAGAGACTTCGACATTTGAAATATCAATTAAAAAGATATTTAGGAGGTATTAAAAAAATGGGGCAAACAAATAAGAGAGTTGTCAAAATGACACTATGACAAATAATATTAATAACAAATAACAAATAAAAATAAATAAAAATAAAAAAATAACAAAGCAGGGATAGACAAATAAGGTTTGGTACCTTCCCCATTACTAAAGCGGGATTTGTCTCCTGGGCCTCTAGAGTATATGTTGCCCCTGTATCTGTAGATAAATGTGGCTGCCCATTTTTTTTTGTGGAAAAGTTAAAGGGCAGGATACAAAGGTACAGAAAACATCATGGGAACTGACATAATGGAAAAGAGAGCATGGGTTATTCATTTAGACAATAGTATTATCTGGATAGATGTATCTAGGCATAAATCAATATTGATTGATCTTGAGAGTACAGCGAATTGGAAGTATTTGTGTCACTGAGTACGTTTCTTTAGAACACACATGGCTCAATGTTCTTGACAATTTGCCATTATAACAAATGACATGGAAATATCCAAAAATGAAATGAAGTAGAATTAATGAAAGATACTATTGTGATTGTGGAAGGGAAAGAGTTTCATCCACAGAAACAATACAGATTGCCTCCTGAATCAGTTGAACGACTTTCAATAAATATTCAAGAGTTTCTTGAACAAGGGGTGATAAGAGAAGCAAAATCTGTAACAAATAGTCAATTTTGGGGTATTAAAAAGTAATATAATTCATACAGGTTTGATGGGAATGCTGAACAAATACACACAGATATTGTACCCATTGTCTCCGAAACTTCTGCTTCATGTCACAGAGAATTGCAAAGGCTTAAGTGTCTTCCATGCTTGACATTTTTTGCAGAAGTTTTCTAAGCCTGAATTTCTTTTGCAATACTTTGATGATCTGCTTAGCACTGATACAGAAGAAGAACATCTGTTGTTGCTAGATGAGTTGTCTTTATTGCTGAATGGGGCAGGCTTGAAACTGAACACATGAAAGGTTAAGCTAATGCAGAAGGAGGTTAAATTTCTTGATGTGTTAATCAAACCTGGCGTGGGACAAACACTACAAGAAGGAGTCAAATGTATCTCTAAACTCTCAATTCCAACACCCCACAAAGCTTTAGGACAATTTCTGCGATAGTTACACTTTCCAGAAAATTTGTAAAATTTGTGAAAGGTTTTGCAGAAAAAGCCAAACCTTTAAATGATGTTTTTAAAAGTAATGACGTTTTTGGACCTTGGGAAGAGAAACAGCAACATGCTTTTGAGACAGTTAAAAAAGATTTACTGTCTGCTTCTGCATTAGCTATGGTTGTACCATGAGATCAATTTGCTTTGCAAGTGCACACATCAGAGACAGCAATATAAGCAGTACTGTTGCATTTGCAAGGAGGTAATTGGAGAATATTGGGTTATTTCTCCAATCTTCTGACCCCTGGTAAAAGGGTTTTGAAACTTGTGTCAGGCATCTATGTTGTCAAGGCAACTGAGCAACATTGTTTTGCAAACTCCTTCTACTCTAAGCTGGAGTATCCAATCAGAGATTTTCACATTGGTTATTGGCTTTGTCACCCAGATTGAGGTGGATCACAAAGCTAAATATGTCCTTCCACAATTAATGAGTATAAAGGGCAAACACATTATAATATGGAAGAGACAGTGCAAGAAGTTGTTCAATCCTATTTGTGCTCATATGAATCCCGAAAAGACAAAAACCTCCTTTGCAAAGTGTTCCACCTGCTGATAGCTAGTTATATAGGTCTGTTGCCAAAGGAAAACATAGTTTGAGATATGCCTTGGTAGTTGTTGATTTTTTTTCAAAATGGTTGGAGATTTTACCTGTTAGGAAAGATTATGGATTTATGGATAACAGAAAGAATGTTCATGAGTAATGAATTCTCTACTTAGGGTTTTCCTTTAGAATTGGCATGTGAGAGGACCTCACTTCACAGGAAAATTATGCAAGACATGTGTTCTATCTTAGGTATTCAACAACAATTTCATGTTTCAGCTGATATAGTGAAACGAATAAACAGAACAATAAAGAATAGAATTGCTAAGATGTTATTGGACAAAGACAATACCTAGGTAGATATGATTCCTTTTATCCTGATAAGTCTTAGAAGTGCAACTTTTGCTACTCAGTATACACCATTTGGGTTAATGACAGGAAGGAAGATGCCCCTAGTGTTTCCGAATGAACCGTTTTGTCCACTCCTCAAAAGGATGCAATTCTAAGTAGTAAATGGTTACAATTACTTCAGGAAAACTTGTATACAATCTTACCACATGCAGCTTCCCATATGCAATATGGGAATATATCCCATTTTCATATAATATGGTTTCACCCCATTTTTCTAAATTTGTTAAAGGAGTAATGGTAATGAATAAAACTTTGAAGAAAATTGGGCCTTGGCAAAATAATTGCGAAGGTCCCTTTGAAATACTTGATGTTAAGGGACAAGTGATGGTAAAGGTAAAAAGACCATCTAATTCAGTTAGAAATGCTTGAAGACAAGGGGAAATGTGGGTACATGTAGATCAGTGTAAACTTTATGTACCAAAATAATGATACTGCATTTCTTTTGCAGGATTGGCTTTAACCTACAATCAAAATGTGAATTATAACATCAAAAGATGCTATCAGAGCAGAGAAGATAGAAAAATACCTAACTTTAGGAAAAGTCTTATTGTGATTGTGATATCATTTTTAATAGCTACTTTGTGGTTGATGAATCCTCAAGATTGTGGATCAAGTGACAATAGGGACAAGTTTAAGTTACCTTCTAAAGAAGAAAATACCTTACTCAGAAAAAGACACTATATTAAGAGGTTTCGTGACAATAAGATTGACACTTCTAAAGACATTATTGGACATTTTTGTATGGGTACTGGAATAAGGTGTTGCATAGAAATATGATTCAAAATAGAGTTATAATCCAAAAAACAACTCCAAACACATTAAGGGACTTTTGAGGCACTTGAATAAAATAGAAAAACATAACTTTTAATTCAATACTTTTAAAACATCAATACAATTAAAATTTACACATAACATATTAAAAAATTGTCAGCATTGTCCCAAATCATTTTCAACGCGTTTCGCAGATGTATCCGCTTCCTCAGGAAAGAGGTGTCGAGACCTATTGAATGTAATACATATTTTTTTCAAGACACAATAATATCAACATCTTCATGTTTTTAACCAATGATTCCAAAATGAATACAGTTACTTATTGTTATGAAAAGTACTCTATTTCCACTTAGTGTGGATACCTTTTTCACATATGTAATGTGCAAGTCCATCAGAAAGGGGGAGAAGGGAAGAGAGCAGCCATTAATGCAGCAACCCCAATTAGGGGCAATCATACATTTCATAGCACAGGAAAGACCTACAAACATTAATAAGTATTTAATGTCATTTATACAGGAATATTGCCTGCATTAAAATATGTGTCACAGTAATCAACATTTTTATTTATTTTTCTATTTATAGTTAACAACTGCCACCTTTTTCAAGCAAGTAGTTTTCAAGTTATATTCAATGTCAGATTGTTATCTTCTCTAGACTCCCCACATATAAAGTAACAAATATTTCTACTTCATTTTCCTTATACACATAGTAGGGTTTCTTAAAAGGTAGCTGTTTAAAAAAGAGGCTTACCCAATTCATTGTGACATGCAACTTCTTACTCCACATAAATATTAGATGGAAAAGTTGCTTCCTTTAGAACAACACAATTAAATCTGCACGGCACGTGTCTGCATGCTACCTGTAACTTCACCCCTTCCTAATGAAGCCGCATAGCTGGGACTTGGTGTTTCTTGTTAGGGAAAATTTAGAAAATCTATCAGCGTATGGTTGAAATCATCCGTGACACATGCAATGCAAAATATTCTGGTAAATCTGTTTCTAATTTTACTTAATATTAATATTATTTGTATAGTTGTTCAAATATTTATTGTTGTAAAGATAAAGAGAATTTATAGTCTTGTCAAAGTTCAAATAAGGAAAGGAGAAAATTATTAAGAGAATTATTTAAACGGAAACTCATGCATACTTTTATTCTTACATCCATGGAAGCAACTCAACAGACTAGTCAACTCTTTTCTCATGATCCATAAGCATATGTGATACAAATGTGATATGAATGATATATCTTATTTTTTTTACTTAAACTTTTCTTCAGACTTTTAACAGGGAAAAATACATCTACCATCCAGGGCCAAAAAAAACTAAATTCAGGCTCCGGCCTGTATCTTTATTGCAGCAAATGTCAGCAACAACAAAAGCACCAAATCATGGCTCGGCTGAACTGGCTCACTCAAGTACCTTGCTGACTGGAGCAAGTCATAAATACAATCAATTTTCATATAATATAGCATGTAGTGCAGAGTTTGTTCTGTGGAGCTTTATTCCCTCCCATCATTGGAAACAGCTCCTGACAGCATAAGACTTCCTGATTAAATAGCACACCTGTGCCTCACCTCCACAGGTGAAAACCCAGATAAGACTTCAGTGGACCAGGGAAACCTCTGCCTTCATTAACCAAACAGAAGTCAGACAATACAAAACATTTTCTGGAACCTTAAAAAAAGGTATAGCCTTGTCTGAATGGTACACATACCCCATCCAACACTTTCCCCACAAGGTTTTGGGACACTCCACCACACCACAATATGTATATATATACAATATAAGTCAAAATCTCATAGTATAAAATGTGTAAAAATGTGCTAATTACAATAAGTGTAATACATTTATAAGCATTATGTCAACAAAAATTTTGAAGACATCAGTCCATTCCCTATGTTTTGTGTTACCAAAATAACCACTCACCTTCCTACGTGTCCTTTCATTACCAGCAGTGTTTCACAAATTAGAGCATTCCAACTTCCAGCAATATAATAGGCACCATCGTGGCCTGATTGATTTCCCTAATGGTGCCTGTATTGTCCTGGTGGGGGTAGGAGATATTGAACCTACAATTTAAATACCCACTTACATAAGTAACCACTTTACACCAATAATGAGGATTTTTTTCTTATTGACACAGGAGTCCAATTGCTCACACTGACAGAGCAAAATTGTTCCTACTGATTAGGGTGCCATTCGCTTACCGACACATGAACAATATTTCTCTCATGAAAACAGAAGCAAAATTCTGAGCACTAATGGAGACAAATGTTACTCCCAATGATGACTGTCACCAGGACATATTTTACCTTCACTAATACAGAAACTTTTTTGCTCCTACTGACCACCAACTTAGAGGCATGTTTTACTCCTACTGATCACTGATGCCAAAGCATGTTTTACTGACCACCAGGGTATTGTATGTATTATTCCCAATGGCCATTGGCACACAGACATATATTGCTGTAAATAATTCTAGAGCAGAAAAGTCTGACAAAAAGCTGTTTAACTGTTAGGTGACTAATCAGCACGGAAGAAAGACACAAAGACGCAGAATATTCTGTATGCTATAAAGTGGGTTTTGTCAGAAGGCATGAAGTTTTCCAAACTAACTGTTGCCTAAAGCCCCAATTTATCAGTGACTTGTTAGCAGAAGAGTGCTGAAGCACAACTGATTGACTCTTTGTCTTGTTTTGTCCTCCATTTTGCAGGCAGAGCTTCAAGTGGACTGCAAAAGGCTTATACAGTGTGAAATTAAGGCACTTAAACTGCTTACATCTACAAAATACACTTAGTGGTATAATATTAAATGCAGAGCTGCACTGACATGTGTTTTATAGGCCTAGAATTTAGCTTTAAGTTGATCAAATTAGTGAGTAAAATTTAGGATGGGTATATTTTGGACATTTCCCTGTCCCTGTCTCCTTTTTGACATAATTTACCCCATGAATGAATCAATAAGATTAAGCCTTTCTAATCTAAAGGTTGCTTGGCAGTTGTTGTTCAGCTGTATTTGATGTTTAAATATATAGTTATATTTGATCTGTATTAGCTGTTTAAAAAATAATATTAAAACCAGTCGGATGTGTGGTAATAACCACTTTTAATGTTAAAAAATAATTTACATTTTTGGCAATGAAATTATTTATTTGTTTGTTTACAGTCTGTTTATAGACTTTTTGATGAAGATGGTGATGGTCACATCTCACAGGAAGAGTTTCATGCTGTTCGGAGTAACTTCCCTTACCTCTGTGCATTCGATGAGATAGATCAAAATCAGTAAGTGTGTTTTAACATTGATTAACATTGATCTAGGAAACAGTACCAATTCAAGTTTCATGCAACTTGAATATGCCACATGTAATGTAAGAATTTGATAAAAACTTTAATTTTTTTTGTATGCACATAACATTCCTCTGTAAGGATTTAAGTAATATTATGCAATATATTATATTTATTATACAATGAAGTATAGAAGAAATATTTAAATAAATATACTAGTTCTCTACCAAACATCATACCATATTTTAATATATCTCACTTGAGGCTATATTGTTAACACAATCTTTAGAACAATTCTTTAGCTGTTAATCATTGCTGCAAAACTGTTAAGCACAACAAAATATTTAGAATGAACATAACACAGAATATTCAGTTATCAAGAGAGAGCAAGAGTTGCAGTACCAAAGTGATTAACCAAATATCACTGGGTATTTGTAGAACTTTGGTGGTAGCACCAAAAAGCTTGCAAGATTATTGTAAATGTGATCAGCCCTAGCATATACTTCATCTTGATATTTATCATCATTACCATTTTTCTTACAAGTCATTATCTTTAGCCTGTTACGTTCAACCAAGGTTAAATAGAAACTTCTGTAAAGTGACAGGTGGGAGGCCTGTCTGTCAGTGTTTTGAGGCTCTTCTTGTAGTCCCTTCATACAACTATAAGGTAAGTAGTGAGCTCTGCATGCCTAGGTTTTTAAGACCAGCTTGTTGAGAATCAGGTTGCAGTTCTGCCCATAGACTGAGATGTAGCAAACTAGTAAGTTATCTGTGGAAATGTGTATTGAGCCAGAAAAAATGTAACAAGTGCCTTCCTGGTACCACTTTAATGTGCAAAGGGTTTTCTGCAAAGTCTTTAGCCTGGGTGGTGTTTTCAGTTGCTGCAAAGCAACCATGGTCAACTTGAATTCATAGGGCCCAATTGGAAACATTTATGAGGCTCCTTCTAATGGCAGGTTAACTTAAAGCAGGCCTATCACCAAAATGTTTACTTTACATAAAAATGCATACAACTCTTTTATGCAAAAAATGTTGTTCTTTTTTTTCTCCACACCCTTTTTTTAAAAAAAAATAAAAAAGGGATGAGGCCCCTCCTCTTTTGAATAGGAGTGCAGAGCCTCCTGGGATACCTACGTCATGCATCGCAGGAAGGCTCCTGACATGCGCAGTGAGATCGGACCCCCCCTACATCACCTGATCCTGCACCTGTGCAGTGCCATATCGGGTGATGTAGCCTGAAGATGGAAGAAGAAGGATGAAGATGGCGGTGCCCAGCACTTCTTCCATGCTGGGGTGAAGCAGGATAGCAGAACAGCGTGGGACCCAATCAAAGACTTAGTTCTGCTTTAACTTACCTATATTGATACTTTACTAAAAGTAATGACCAGGAGTGGGCAGCATGCAATTTATTCTTTTTTACATCCCTTAACCATCATGGCCGGAATAATGCACAGAAAAGTTATCTGTGCTTCTTAACCCCTAAAGCTGCAATCTTAGCAGCCCTTCGCTGTGAGGTGAAACTAATCTCTTTTAAAGTCTTTTTTTTAGTTTTGCTTGGTATGCACAAGGATAAAAATCCCTATAAGTCTGTTATTTGTTGTCTCTTTGTGTCTTAACCATACTCTACTCTCTCCAAAACAAACTAAAAGAAATTTGGTTTTACATAAACATGGATCATGCCACTTTGTGCACCTCATGGTTGCAAGATTTGCACAGGCTGCTGTGGAAGTAGTTATGCCCTTGATTGTATCTGCTAGGTGTACATGTATAATATATAGAAAATTACTTATCAGTCTATAGATGAAAGAAAGTAAGGTTCAGTTCTGAGCATCTGGTAATAATCACCAAACTACCTTGATGTTTAAAAATATTTTTTTTTTGTCAACGTAGCTAACAGTACTGAAGGCTTTTCCTCTGCGCTTAACGAATATTCTTTTCTCTGATTGATTTAGCTTAGTAAAATGTTTGCAGACCTAGTATTTCTATTTGTATCTTGGCTTTGTTGCTTCTGTATCTGCATAGCACTGTGCTATGTTTGCTGTATTTCCAGGACAATATATTTGGTAAATGTAAATCTTCACTTCTGTAAGTCTTTTCTCCTCTTCTGTAGTAACATTTCATTTTTGTGTATTGCAAATAGGGATGGAAAAATCAGCAAACAAGAGATGATGTCATATTTTCTGAGAGCTAGCTCTGTGTTGGATTGTAAAATGGGATTTATCCACAACTTCTCAGAAAGGACATTTCTGCGCCCTGTATCGTGCCACCATTGTGGAAACCTGGTGTGTATGGCAAGACATATGATACATTAAAAATATTTATGTGATTCTTGACTAAATTTTTGTCTTTGCAATTTATTTGATTTGCCTAAAAATCTCTACTTTCAAGTAGTATGTGATATATAGAGCTACAGTGGTAAAAAGTATTTAGGGCTATTTATTTGAATTTGTCTGTACTTCCAATACTAGGTAATCTGTGAAGTTCCTAATATGATCATTTCTTTGTCTTAGTTTAAAGTTGTTGAAAACAACTTTAACAAAATTGCCTCCTCAGTGAGAGAAAAACTGTGAACCATAATGGGTATTATATAATGGCTATTATTGGTTATTAAAATAATAATGGTTATTAAAATAATAAAATAGAGAGGTTCAATAAAGGTAGGCCCAGATCTGAAATACAGAAAACAACATAAGTACAGAGGCTAAATGACTGGGTGCTAAAAAGAGCCAGTCAGGAATAGGTTAAGGAAGGAAGAGAGGGGTGAAGATTAATGGTGGTAGGTGAAGATTAATGGTAGGGTGATTGGTAAGGGTGGAGTTTGTATAGAAGGGTTTAAGAGAGTCCTGAGCAGGAAGGGGAGGCCACTGGTAAATGGCCTAGCTCTAGTGAGCTTCCAGCCAGCCCGCCCTGCAGGGGAGTTTAGTAAGTTTGGTGTTTTGGGCACTTGGGGCCAAGGAAGGCAGGGTCTGGTTGATGATGGAAGGTGGTTAAAGACTCATCAGTGGGATAGTGTTCATGGTGCAGGAATTTGGTGTTACAACTGGTGGACAACGAGGAGTCAGTGGATGGTTGATATCAGAACCCAAGGCAAGGGGGTGCACTTGGGGGCAAAAACTATCAATCCGTTGGACTAATGTGGTGTGGTGTTTTGTGGGGTGGTGCCTCCTGCAAACTATCAGGTTGTTTTTTCATTTTGGGGAAAAAGTGTGGTTAATAAAATTGTTTTTTTAAAATTTTGTTAATACAATTGCTGTCCCCAACCAATTAGTTCCAAATCAAACTTTTGTGTTACTTTAGGGGTTCTGAGGAGAGAAGGATTGGAGTTAGGGGGGTGGCTAGGGAAGTATTAATGAAGAAGAAAAGAAATGGTGACATACAGTATTAGCTACCCGGGTCAAGACCTATTTAGTATTTTGTGCATGGAATCTCCATTATTATTCATTGTTTAAAAAGTTTTACTATTCAAGAATTCATAGTTTTAACAAAACTTCAATTGATGCTAACTAAAATTACATGAAATGTGGAATAACGTATTGTGATTTTTTTCTAGATACTTGGAATTTATAAAAAGGGACTTAAGTGTCGAGGTATGCAATCATGTTCTTTATTTATTCAGAATGTGTACATTACGTGTACTTTGAATTCCTGCCTATGGATTCTGTTGTTCTCTACATATACCTAAATTAATGAAGAAGGTTTTATTTTTATTTTTTTTTATAAGTACTTAGATTTTTTCTATATCTGCAGCAGGGCCTACTAAAGGAAAAGGGCAGAAAGTCTTGATGCCTGGTAAAGCACACAATCAGAGCTGTTCTGGGGTCACAAGAATATTTTACATAATTTTAGTCAGGTGAATTTAATGTTTTAATTGATCAGGGTACATGATGAAAGAATATAAAATTTAAAGGTGTATTAGGATTTTAACCTCCCTGGCGGTCTAATTATGTCAGTATTTTTATGCCAAAAGCAGTACATTGTAGGCCTATAAATCTTTTATAATTAACTAAATAAATTTAATATTAAACTGTAAATAAAAAAAAATAAAAAATCTGCTAAAACAAGGGTGCATAAAAATACTGAAACCTGTAATATAACTGTACATATAGCATATAAAATATATATAATATATAATTATATATAAATAATGATTCTGATGTATTGGATTCAATACAGTTATGTTGTATTGAATCCAATACAAAATAATTTGAATTTCCCACCGTGCTTCCGCACACACGGCGCATGCACCGACATCCTTGGGAACTTCCGGGGAACGTCAGTGCACTCGCGGGGGGAAGATCAGTAGAAGAGGACGCAACCTGAGGATGGGATCCGGCGCTGGAGGACGCCGATGGGACCAGGAAAGTGTGTTTTTTAAATGTTTTTAGCGACCCCAAGTGTGACTCGGGGGTTACCGCATTCAGCATGTTTTTTTTACCCCGAGCCACACTCAGGATTACCGTTCAGCGGGGTTACTGGAGGTATCAATTGAGAAGAATGTTGTTGGATGAAGTCACAAACAGCTTTCTGCAGCATTTACAGAAAGTTTCTGCAGCCATTTGGGAATGTTGAAGAGTGCACTTGAGGCCCCTTATGTCAAGTCTGGACACCAGTTCTCTAAAGTAGCAGGAGCCTCCTTTCCATGTCATTCTTAAGTCTCACTTCACCTGAGCAACAAAGAACTTCATTGAGTTTTTATTAAACATTTGTTTTTCAGGTCTGTAAGACTGTGATCTAGTCTTCTGTTTTAGGGCAACTTTGAAAATTATGTATTACATCTATTTAATTTTTAACTTACCTAATTTTTAATTTACTTCATAAAAATATAAAATTACTGTGAATTGCATTCATTTTAATGAAGTGAAAGCAGATCTCTGCAAGGATTCAAATATATAATTTGCAATTCCATTAATTATTATTACAAAAAAAAAAGAAAAATACAAAATAACTGATTGTACTGTCACATAAAAAATACAGTACAGCACATGAGTGTACTGTCACATAAAAAATATCTACATCTCATAGAAATTGCAAATTGATCAGTATGCTTACAAGTAACTTAAAAGTTAGTTAGTCAGGTTGAAAAAAAGAGATCTAGTTCAATCACTAGGGAAATTTTTCTCAAACGCCATGCTCTGAAATGGTGGTGCAAGCCCTTTGAGTTTAGATTGAATAAACAATATTATTTGGAAGTATCGAAATACTTCAGATGGTGAGAGGTATCTTGTAAATGTGATCTACTAATTATTTCTCCACCGTCTAACAAATCTCCTATGCATGAAAAATTTTTATTACGCCACCATAACAATAGGTGTGGATCACAACCAGGAGGAAACTCCGGGTTGTTCCAAAGGGGTGTTTGTGGGGAGTGTGGAGAGTGTAGGTCATGATTTCTCTTCTGATCATCCCACGCCGCCAAAGCATAGGAGAGGGACAGGCACAGGATTGCTGGCTGTTTAGCTGCTGGTACCCACATAAGAGCCTCAATTGGGATGGATGAACATGACAGAGCTTCAAACCTAATCCATTGCGGCCTGGGATTAGGTAAAGTGCTCTGCTCAAGTGCAGCAATTTGTGCCGCATTGTGGTAAAGGGAAATATTGGGTACAACTAATCCACCCATTGCCTTGTGAGTGTATAGGGTTGTCTTATTTATTCTATGCTACCCCAAATTAACTTTAACAATTTATTTTGAATATTGTAAAACACCAGTTTGTGGAATGATATAGGAAGTGTCCGGAACAAATATAGTAATCTAAGTAAATTATTCATTTTAACTGTTGCTATTCTTCCAAACTAAGAAGGTGGAGAAGAACTCCACCTATTTGGGTCGTTACCAATTGTACAAAATATGAGGGGATAATTCGCTTGATACAAGGACTGGAATGATGGCGTCATTTGTATGCCCAAGTATGGTCTAGACTTAGAGCTCCAGTCAAAATCAAAATTCTCCCAAAGCTGAGATACCAACAAGTGTGGAAGCACGATGTTGAGAGCCAAAGATTTGCTTCGATTTACCTTCAGTCCTGAGATTTCGAAAGGGACCTTTAAAAGTAATAATGATCTAAAGAGACCTGAAACCAAAGGTGTATTTTTTTTAGGTGTACATACTGTAGCAACTGTTTGAAAGAGGATCTAATGCCTAAATATTGAATGTTAAATTGAATGTTGAAAAAGTCCACAATATTACTTTTTTCCTTTTTCATGTGACTATGTTTTATGTTTTAGGTGTACATACTGTAGCAACTGTTTGAAAGAGGATATAATGCCTAAATATTGAATGTTAATATGAATGTTGAAAAAATCCACAATTTTCCTTTTTTCATTTTTCATGTGACTATGTTTTCACCCCATGTAAATCATAAGTTATTAACTACCCCTTTGTAAGAATCCTTATAAGTCCCCATGTTTGCTATCAGCTTTAAACCTCTCTATGCTGTAGGAGAAGTAAAATAGAGCCTAATGGGGGTGGAAAAGAGCTCAGCTGGGGAAACTATAAAGCCCAGCAAGGATGAGAAAAAAAATAGGTTCCAGTCTCCGGGGGAGAACAATTGTGTAAAGCTGGGAAGGAACACTAGTGCCTGGCAGGAGATAGGTAAACAATGGTTTCCAGGGGTATACGTTGCTAGTGGAAAACACTTTTATCATAACACTTGTATATCATATATATCATAACACTTGTATCAGCCTTTTTTCCGGTATATTCAACTTTAAAAAAACTTTGAAGGCCTATTTTAGAGAAATCTCTTTTTTTTCCATAACCCTTCTACAACTGAGTTTGACAATAATTATGATTTGTTTGTGCTGATTTGCTGTGCTTGGTTTCCATCAAACGGTCATATGTTGTTAGCACAAATATTTATTAATTTTGGTACACAGATTAATAGGTCATGTGTTGTTGTTAATAACCTATATTTAAGAGCTGCTAAGAACCAGATAATGTCCTGATATGCAAAACTTTCAACTAAAAAACAATTTTGTTCTACAGCATGTAGTGTTACTTGTCACAAGCACTGCAAAGATCGAATCTCAGTGGAATGCAAGAAAAGGTCCAAAAGTGTCAGTGATCAGCGAGAAAGTTCACAACAACTACGTCATTTTTCATTCACATTGCCAAGATCCTTTAAGAGATCATCGTTGCCAGCAGGTATTTCAATATACAAATTTAAAAGTTGTCATTTGTATCCTAGTATACAAATTACAAAGGTCACAAAGTTAAAAGTTGATTAACACAAAAAAGGACACAGACTATTTTTTGACACTTAGGTCTTCATATTGCTAATGTAACATTAGTGTTTCCAAATCAATTTACCTGAATATCAGTTGAAGTGGGCATTGCACTGACAACCAGGATCCACTTAGCATCCACCACTATAAATTGCAGAATGAATTAAAAAAAAACACATGTGGGAATAAAAGGACTATGTTTGTTATTCTTGGCTTCCACACTGCAGGAACTGAGGTCACTATACTTATGGTAGATTCCAAAGTGTGGAGAGCCCTAAACGCACAAGATGTCCCTCAAACTTTTGTTGTAGGAATTGAGATGCACATTGTTTCCTAGGTCTGACCGAAAGTATGTTGGCATTACTCTTTCATAGGTGTCAACTATTGAAGTGTGGGTAAAGGTTTTATATTCTCCGATGTGAAAGGAGTTTAGTAAAACAACAACAAGGAATTTCATAAGATCAACCAAAGTATAAATTGTCTTGATATTAGGGAAAAGTGAAAATTAGGATCCATTACCTAAAGTTAGCTTTTTGCCTAAAATTTAAGTATTGGGAAGTTATACTGAAACATAAAAAACAATTTATGGATGAATGGCTATGGCTAGCATAAATATTTTGTAGACCAGGGGACCTAGAATTCTACTATCTATCCCAAGACTGACAAAGTATGATAAATAAGGCAGTAATATTGTGAATTCAGGCAGTGAGGTCCCAACATCTCCTGAGCTCCAAATAGAACTATAAAAAGTGTCCATGGATGGTGGGGAATCTGATCTCTATTTCTGAGCAAGGGAATGTCTTATTGTGGAAAGAATGTGTAAGGTGTGTTTTTGGGAGCTACAGGAAATGATAGAGATAGCAGAGCGAAGTCAAGAGGTTGCAATCTATAAGTGTTAAAAGCCTCTGATATTATAGCAGAGATTATATATATTGCCAATGGGATGAATTAAATCAAAGAGATTTTTTATTTAGACAGCCTTGAACCTTGTAACAGTTTTAAGAGAGACATAGTACGGCCACATTCAATTTGTAGTAATTTTCCTTAAAAGTTAAAGCAATTAAAGGATTTGTTTGCAGCCCTCTAGATTACTACCAGTGGCAGTTCCAGATGTTTTGATAGACCAGAAGAACTAATCAGGGTCCAAGAAATCTGAGGGTGAGGGGAAGCTTCTGATCTAAATGTAGGATTCTGATATAGGTGGAATGTAAAGGGGTGCTCTGATGTGGACAGAGAACTCCAATGTAGCAGGGGTATTTGATGTAAATGGGGACTCCCTGTAAAAGTTAAATAGGTAAAAATAATAAATAGTAAACTATTTTCTTATGTCAGTGTATGAATACAACAAGTATGTATTCAAGTATGTGACCCCCAATTTTTGTTTAGATTTTACTCTTTATATTCAAATCATCTTGGGACCATTATATTGCAATACATTCTTACTTTCTGACCTTATTTGAATTACCACTAATGGATTATATTTTATGATTTTGGTGATCATGATGTACATGTATGGGGCAATACCTGGTACTACATAACTGAGTAGATATTTAAGATTTATGTAGCACAATAATATAGTTTCTTAAATAACTTTTTGATGATACATGTCATAATAATAGGTTAATTGACCTTGTAAAGATTTGACCTATTTTATGCAATATTTTATTTGTAACAGTTACATTTCTCCATCTCTACCTTCCTTAAGAAACCTTAAAAAGTGTTAGGAAAAGAGGAGACAACTCTGTATTTTACAATCTGACATGAGAGTCAGGAAAGATTTTTTTCCCCAGTTACAGTAAACTAAACCATGATTTATGAGAAGTGCTTTTGCACTCTGGTATATGCAGATTTGCTAGTTGCTAGTTTTCCCTTGTGATAAATGGACTGATAAATGTCTTTTTTCAACGTGATGTAACATGTAACCCAGTGAGTCCACTGCCCTGCCTCATTCACAAGACTCTGTGAGCATTGACTCAAGGATTCTTCCAAATAGGTATAGGTATGAATAGGCCTATATAGTTTACATTCATGATAAACTGCAGTGCATAGGTATAAAGCATATATACAGTTCATTTTTTTACATAAATTTAAAGGCACCTTCCAAACAAATCTAAGTATCTAAACAAATTCAACTACAATTCAATAAAAACATAATTTCTTTAAACATTAAAAACATGAGATGTATCCTGTACATTTTCCATCAAATTTACAATCATAATACAATACAATTAATGTATTTATAGTTGTGAAGGAGTAAAACGAAAGAAAGTAGAAATAGGCCCTATGGCCCATGTGTGAGAAATAATGACCACCAGGTTTGCTGGATCACCTAGCTTCGCTAAGGAAAGTGTATCCTCTCCAGCCTTGGAGAGTTTTAATAAATCAGGGCCAATGTTTCTGGGGCATGTGCTAGTTTTTTGTGCAATTTTGGTGCCTGTTTATCTGTCCAAGGGAGCTGGAAGCCAAAAAAATTGGGTAATATACCACCCATCCAGAACTTATTCCGGCGTTCCTGTACAATCTGAAGGGGGAAAAAACAACAAAAAACTACCTTTCTGGTATATTTAGTTGTGGTTGGTTATTTTCAACTGGACTTGTTCTTGTAATGTTGAAGAGTTTTACAACTTTTCAACCCACTTTAAAAGGTCTATCAATAAAATATACCCAGTATTTAAATTCAAATAGCAGAAACACCTTAACCCAGTCACCATGGAATGTGACATGGCAGATGTCAATTGTCTAAGACTAGAAGGTGTGTAATCTGTTGAACTACCCTGTTCTAATTACATCATTTTGTTCTTGGTGTCAGGAAGTATGCATAAGTGGTACAATTTCAAATTAGATGATTGAAGGCACCAAAATGTGAGGATACAGATGTTAAAATCACATTACAGGTGTAAAACAAATAGTGTCTAATCCCCTTGAACTCCTTCAGAGTGTCTGGTCTTATATAACCGTAATAAAGTTAGAAGTGAGTGATAGAATAGGTAGTTGAAAGGCCACCAATAAGAAGGTCAGAAGTCCTACATTATAGGGGGGACGCTGAGGGCCTCTTCTACAACCTAGCTCATCAGAGGTAAAACTAGAGTGAGTGAACTACTTACTGAGTGAAGTAGTGATAAACCAAAAAAAAATGCTTTTAATAGACCCATAGGCAAAAATGAACATTTTCCTTTTCCTATTGAAATGGTAGATGTTCATTTTCCTCAGCATTTTTGATAACATTTTTGTTGTGTTCCAAATTTATTTGGCTGTTTTTAAGTTAATTGCAAATCCTCTGAATATGGGATTAGGGTGACCAGTAAAAAATGTTTCTGAAGAAATTGCGAAGCCCCTGAAAATGGGATTGTCCCCAAAAATTTACTGCATCACCTGCATCCCTGTAGCTGTGAAATATTCACCATTCCCAGCATCCCCTGCACAGAAACTAAGGCTGTGCACAGCTGAAGGGGATTTTTGAGTAGATGCTACAGCTAATCTACTGATTGTTCAGTCCTGTCCTGCCATAGGCTCTTGGGTCTTTTTAAACCTTTCCAATTTCAGTTTTACATTGCTGGATCCTCCGTGCACTTCCTGTCTCTCTGGCAGCTAGTTGTTTGTTTTTGATTCTCTGTGTTTGACCTTGGCCTGTTACCTGACTCTGTTTTGTTCGCTGCCTGTTCTGACCTCGGCCTGTTACCTGACTTCGCCTTGCCCGCCGCCAGCTACCCTAACATTTTTGGCACGAAAACAACTGTCCACCATCTTGGATTCTTGTTCAAGCTGGTTTTATGGGCAAGGGTCTCCTATCAGCTTTCAAGGCCATCCTGTGTTAAGCTTTCAGGGTCATCTCACCGACTGTTTCTGTTGCAGGCGCTGCTCTTTGCAAACAATCAAACAAAGCAGTAAATATTCTTTAAATAATCATAGTTGTCATTGTAAGCATATATTTTATAATTTATATACTGACCCACTAAATGTTTCTCATACCCTCTCTTGACCCTATTTGAAGGTCACACTCTATCTTTCCCCCTATTAGGAGATGCTTATCTGTCCAGAGATCCCGTGCTGTGTGCCATTGCAAACACTGTTTATTCTGTTCAATGGTATCACTTGCAGCAAGGTGAACAAAGAAATACCAGCAGCCCCGACTTCTGTTTAGCCGTCCGACCTGAGATGTATTTTATTGAGGATTTTAGGGGGACTCTATCCTGTGCTGTCATGGGCTGCCAGGGCTTTATAGTCTTCCTGCCCACAATCCCCAGTGGCTGTTGTAGCGTTGGGCTAAGCTGACTTGGTGCTGCTGTGTGATTTCGTTTTCTGACCATATGAGTGTATGCTGCCTCCACTGACCTTTTGTCTGTGACCCCAACTCTGCATTTGTATTGCACTTGCATACCTTGTCTGGTGGACTGGTTACCTGTGAATGACCTGGCTGTGTATTCTGGACTTGTCTCTGCTGGAATCTTGGTACTGCATTATCTGTGGGCTCCTAGCCCTCTGTCAGTCATTCACCAGACATCATCCCTTATGCACAAAAGTCCCGAGGGCAGCTGTGTGCTGGGATGGTGCAACTATCCTCCCGATGCTGGAAGGGGGCTTGCTATAGGCAAAAGTGCAGCGTAGATTTGGGGACTGGTGTCTGGCGAGAACTGTTGCTGGACCAGAGCCTTACACCCTCCTTTTTATGATGCAAGGGACTCACAATGCTATGTCCCCATCCTGGATGGAGAGCACCTCTTTTCTAGGTTGTTAATTCCTCTATAGGGTCTGAGGAGTGCTGTCATTCACAAAATTCATATCAACATATCTGTCCCCATCTGGATCTTGATACACCTTGAATGTCTTGTAGGGGGGCTTTTCTGAGACAATGGGGTCTGTATACATTCCTCTAACTGTAGTACAGCTGGTAATAAAGCACAATATTGGTATTATCATTGTTAATAATACACAGTGTTTTTATAGTGCCAGCATATTACACAGCTGTTTATGTTAAGGAATTATGTGTTTAAATGATGTTAAATAACTGTGATTGAAAAATAACCTATATTAAGTACTACTATGCTACTTATAAGTAATTTTTCTTAACATCCAGTTCTGTCGGACAGTCTCTACAATTCCCCTAAGGAAGCCTAAGGGCAAAACGCAGGGTTTGAGACCACTGCTCTGTTTAAACTTTGTATGACCACAATCTGTAAAATCGGTATTGGCCGATTTTACGGATTATGGATATTTGTATCTAGTGCTGATGTATAAACTCTATTTAGATATACACTGTTCCAAGACCCATGAAGCAATGAGGGCTCATGGTCTAGGTTGTTAAAATACAATATCCTTCTGTGTGTTTTTTGTATATGTCAAACATAATATATTTAGTGATTTGCCAAAAAACCCTTCTCTCCTTCTTTGCCTCTTTGGATTCCATGTGTCTGTACAATAAATAGGTTTGCAAATGACAGACAGATACCGACAGTGACACAGGCGGAGGGGAGGACCCTGCCCCAAAGAGCTCACAATATAAGAGGTGGGCAAAGTATCAAATTGTAGGAGGGGTTATATGGAATGGTGGGTAGGTAGTGAGGGTCTTAGGAGACAAGAAGACAAGGCAAGGCAAGTTTGAAAAAATGCGCTTTGAGTGTCCTTTTAAATGAGCAGAAAGTAGGAGAAGAAAGTAGGCGAATTGGATGAGGAAAACCATTCTAGGGAGTGGGGTAGCCAAGGGAAAACAGCTGTTCCTTTTTGTAGAATACTTCCTATCCAAGTAAAACATTTGCAGGCCATTATTTCCAAATATAAAGTAGTGTGGGTCTATTAGTATAGACATTGACAAGTTCACTTTTTTAGTAAAGGAGAGAATAAAAACTGCAGATATAGTATACAGTATAAAAGAAGGATAAGCCAAAGCTTTCAACAACATACTAATAAATAATCCCTATATTTTTATCCTCTTGCTAATATAGCTGTAAAAACTAGAGCTATATATAAATTTGCACAAAAATGCTATTTTCCTATTTTTAACCAAATTCCAAATATACAATCCTATATTCTCTTGTAACTTCTTTATTATATTGATAATCATAATATTCTTTCTTAAATCCACAATAGGTAAAGGGGAGGTATTAAATGTATATCTTTAGAATTTCTTGGTGTATAGAAGCTTAACATACAATTAGTTAAAATAAATCTTTAAGGTGTTTTTTGGTGCAATTGGTGCAAAAAACAAACCTTTGGCCTGTAAGCAATACAAAAATTGTCTTGTAACGTGTAGCATTGTAGCATTTTGTCTTCTGACTTCAGGCTGCATATACCAGAAATCTTAAATAGAAAAAACACTTTTGCACACACATGCAGATAGATTAGTTCTTAGATAAAGATTACAAATATCCAGACAAATATTATTGTACTGAGCTTCTAACAAATATGAAAATTATAAACCCATTTTAGATAACTTGTGATACTTGTGTTTACTTTTATAATACCACCATTAGGTCTTTCCACTTTTACTAAACTCAGGGTGATATGAGATTAATACTTGTTTTATATTTAATCTGATGTAGTATACTTTACATTTTTTATCTCACCTATGAAATGGATAACTCTAACTATATGATTTCTAAAGCTTCATACTTTCACAAAATGTTTGTACAACCTTTTTCTTATGCTTTGGCAGTTTCACTACTATCTAGCCTAGTCTTTTTACCCATTTAAATTAGGCCCCCGCCTGGTATAATAGTTCAACGCATTACACGAAGGAGAGAGTCTAATAAGTGAGGCTAATTTAGCCCACATCAGTGTTATCCTTAAGCCGGGCAAGGTCTATCCCTCCATTTTGAACATACGCTCTATATCACTCATCAATTGTGATTTAAAGATCATGACCAAAATCCTATCCCCCACGAATAAACTTGTTCCTCAGCCAATATTTCCATCCTAATCAAGTTGGTTTTATACCTTTACGTCAAGCCCTCAATCAAACCAGGAGATCTATTGACCTAATATCAGCGATCTGGACCAACTAGGACAAGAACCTATCCCAAAAAGCATTTGACAGCCTGTCTTAGGACTACCTCTCTATGTTCTGAAACATATGAATTTTGGGGTTGTTTTCCTGCAGCTCTTGTCTATTTTTTACACAGACCCCGCATCAAGTCTCCTTCTAAGGTTTTTTATCAGGTACCTTTGCTATAAAAAAAGGCATTAGGCAAGGTTGCCCCTTCTCCCCCCTGTTATGTGTGCTAGCAATTGAGCCACTAGCAATTGCCATAAAGAGTTGCCCCTACATAAAGGTAGAAGACAAATGCACCTACTTTGTAGACAATGTCTTAATGTACATCACAGGGCCACTAAATTCCACCCCTATATATATAATAAGAAACATATTACAGTTAAGAAACACAGGAGCTGTTTTTGATATTGTGTATTTGGGAGTTGTCTTTTTGAGACATTTGACTGTTGGGTGACTGTTTTCCTCTAAATACTTTTTCTCTTTTTCTGTCAATTGTCATTCTCCTTAGCTCTGGGTAAGCTTGCTTTGAGCTTGCTCACATGTGGCTTGTGAAACAAGTGGCTCTGAATAAGTGGAGTTAAAAAGCACAGACATTGAAAACTAAAGGATTTGAATGTTTAAAGAAACTGCAAACTGGAAGTAAACTTTCATAACTCCATGAAATTAATAAATATTTTAACTTAAAAAATGAATGGCAGCAAGGTGAAAGGTTTTGTTCAGTGCACAGTCTGCCATATAAATGCACAAATGGAGAAACATCTCCTAGCTGAATACTACTGTGAGGGATGTTAGCAAGTTGCCCTACTGGAATCTCATATTAGAGATCTGGAGGAGTGTATTGCAACACTGAAACACTGGATCACCTTGAGAGGGGTCTCCTGCTCACTGAGCAGGTTAATAGAATAGATGTGGAGGGTGGAGAGTTTAATCAGGATGAACATGTAGGGAGCTGGGTTACTGTAGTTAGAGGGAGTGGTAGGGGCTCCCAGAAAAGGAAGGCCAGCCTTGTGTATAAGCACCCTAAAAATGTACAAAGCTTGTGAAGATATGCAGGAAGGCATAGACAATTGGTTGTTATAGGGGATTCTATGATCAGGAAAACTGATATAGAATAGTTTGTCACCCTGATCCCCCTCAACCAAATGGTTTGCTGTCTCCCTGGTACCAGGTTTTGGCATGTGGTAGACTGAGTGGACAAATTACTGAGTGGGGCTTGGCATGACCTAGCTGTCATGGTTCATGTTGGAACAAATGACAGGATATATGGTAGAATATGGAAGTTTAAAAACTAGGTTTCAAGTTGAAGGAAATGACTTCTAAGATCATATTCTCTGGAATATTGCCTGTGCCATGTGCAACACAGAAAAGACTGGGCTGACTTTTAATTGGGGTACAACCTATATGCCAGAGATGGTTTACACTTAAATGGAACGGCGTCTGCTGTGCTAGTGGAAATTTTTATGGAAATGGTGGTGGGATATTTTAACTAGGAGAAAGGGGGTGGGACAGTCAAATAAGGTGGCAGGAAAAGTCTGACAGGGGTCAATCACCAGTGGAGAATGGATTGGGAACAGTTTGGGGAGAGTTATGGACTTTGGTCTTCAGATGACTGGGCTGTCAATTTTCCTGGTTATACTCTCTTTTGTAAAGACAGATTAAAACGAAAAGGTGATCTAAAAGTGAATGTGAAAGAGGAAATTGTTGATGGAACATGTGATGAGGTTGAGACATTATAGGTGGAGTTGCATATGGTGATGCATAAAACACATTTAACACCGGGGAACGGATTTTTTGTTCAGTTAGATCTTAGACTTGTTTTTTACTAATTTTTGGGTGGTGAACCAGAAATGACCCCAGTTTTTGACATCACATCCAGTTTTTACAATTCAGGGTACTCTCCATTTTTGTCAAAAAACAAATACAATACAAATTTTACATACAATGAAAAATAATGAAATTATAACTTGAATGTACTGTTTATTGAAATTTCTTTTGTTCATACAAAGGATTTATTGTTACTCTGTTACTTTTTTTTACAGTAAAACATTTGAAAATGAATCAGGTAAGCGGTTAAGGTAAAATTTTACGCTTATAGCTTTTTCTGGAGTGTTCAGTGTTAGGACAATCCCGCCGGATGCTCCAACAATAATCAGCCATCATATGTACATCCCATCTACCCTGATACTGTCCTTCCATGACATTCAAATTTTGGTGGAATCGTTCTCCTTGCTCATCACTGGCTGCACCAAGGTTTTCTGGAAAGTTAAAAAGATGGCTATGCAGAAAATCCACCATGATGCTCATATTACAACCAAGCATTTTGTAGCTCTCCAAGAGTTTCTGGACAATTTCTGTGTAATTATTTGCTTGTTTGTTTCCAAGAAAGTTCTTAACAATGGCTTTGAATGATAACCAAGCATTCTTTTTGACTTCTGACATTGTCCTGATGAAATGTTCATCTTTGGTGAGCTGCCGAATCTGTGGACCATCAAACACACCAGCCTTTTTTTTTCAAATGACAGGCTAGGAAATGCCAAAATTAGGTACTTGAAACAGTCTCCTTTAGTTGGCAAAGCTTTTATGAACTGCTTCATCAGACCCAGTTTCATGTGCAAAGGCGGGAATATATTATTCTTTCTATCAACGTATTGCCATTTTGAAGGAGGACAAACCTTGGTGCAATCATCATTCACCTTGCTCATCAATGACTGCACCAAGGTTTTCCGGAAAGTTAGAAAGATGGCTATGCAGAAAATGCACCTTGATGCTCATATTGCAACCAAGCATTGGAAGGATCATCTTCATCATTTGAAAACAATAAATACATATAAAAAAAGATGTAAAAAGTAAATAAATAGAGCAAAACTTTAAAATGAAAGACACATTGCAAAAGAAAGTATTGCAAAAGGAATGCAAAAGATCAGATTGGAGCATGTAGGCCCCCCTTAAAGCATGTCTCAGGGTTGGTAACTGGGGATAAAGAAAAGGCAGATTAAGTAAACTTTTTTTTAACTCTGTGTACATTAAGGAAAATGGCAGAGCTCCAAATTGCTAATAGCAATGTCACTGCCCTTAATGAGCCACAATGGTTAAAAATTAATATGAATAAACAGAAACAGTTGAAAAAAATTAAGGTTGATAAAGCACAATTTCCTGTTGGATTACATCCATGTGTCCTCAAAGAGCTGGGATCAGTTATTTCAAAGCCATTATTTCTAATTTTTAATCACTGGCATGGTACCAATGGTTTGGAGTTAGGCCAATGTAACTCCTATCTTCAAAAAGGGAACAAAGTCATTACCAAGTAGCTACAGACCAGTAAGTTTAACATCCAAAGTTGGAAAGGTCCCAGAGAGTTTGATAAAGAACCACACAAATGAGTTTCTGCTAGAAAATAATTATTGTTTGGATTTATTTTTTTTAACTTTTTTACTGTGATCAATGTTTTAAAAGCAGATTACAATGTTATCTGCTTTTAAATTTCCCGCCCAGCCATGCTTCGCCAGCATACCGACGATTCACACATCACATCGAGGATGCGATGCAGAAGCCGGCTAAGGATCGCCGAGGAAGGCGCTGGATCGAGGGGAGCAGGAGTTTTTTTTTCCTACCTTGAGTGTGGGTTACCATTTTTGGTACTTAAAATTCACCCCGAGCCACACTCAGGAATAACGCCAGGGTGGTTAATGATAAATGGTAAAATTATGCACTTGGGAGCTAACAACAAGCATGCTTCAAACTGTCTAGGGGGAATACATTTGGGGGAGTCAGAAATGGAAAAGGATCTGGAGGTTCTGGTAGATCACAGACTTAATAACAGCATGATTTGCCAAGCTGCAATATCTAAAGCTAGTAAAGTACTTTCTTGTATTAAAGGAGGAATAGACTGCAGAGATTGAGACAAAATCCTCCCCTGTACAAAGCATTGTTCAGACCTCATCTGAAATATGCAGTCCATACCAGGTCACACAAAGGATATTGTGGAAGTGAAGAGAGTGCATAAAAGGGAAACTAAACTATTAAATTAAATGGAGGAGCTCAGTTGTGAGGAGAGATTAGCTGAACTGAAATATCTGAATATTCTCCCTTGAGATGGGACGTATAAAGAGGGATATGATCACCCTGTATAAATATATAAATGGTCCATAGAGAGAACTCTCTTCCCGATGATTAAATTTAAGATCATTTCAATGGACAAGGGGGCACTCTTTGCGTCTGGAGGAAAATAAATTTATTCTCCAGATAAGGAAGGGATTCTTCACTGTAAGGTCTGCGAAAATGTAGAAAAGGCACCCTCAGGAAGTAGTTTTAGCAAGCTATATAGATTACATAGAAGCACATGATTCAACTCGGTATTAAAGTTTTACAGTATATATATATGAGAGACTTGATTCAGGGAACATCTGATTGCCTCATGGAAGAAAGAAGATTTTTTTCCCCTGTTGGAGCAAATTGAACCAGGGTATTTTTTGCATCACTAAACACATTATTAATTATTCCACAATATACATTGTGGGCTGTATTTATAAAACAGGAAATCCGACATTACCCCAAACATTCCCTGTTTCATCCAACAAAACGTTGTTCTTTATCCCACAGAACATCCAATGAAACTTCTTACATTCCACAAAACATCATAATTCATCCAATAAAGCTTTATTCTGCATTCCACAAAAATCCTTTCCACCCACCCATGCCTCTCACAAGCTCTGCTGTCCCACATGCACAGATAACAGTGATACTTGGTATATCTGCATTGCTGACCAAGAAGGAAGCATACCATTTTAAGGTCAACGACTCAACGACTCTCTTTTTGTCTGCATATTCTTCACAAAGAGAAACTGAATGGCCAATTGGAACAGACCCAAATATATTGCCATTGTGAAGGAGGACACACTTTATGCTCCACCTTGAGCTATGGATGAATACTCGCCATTCAGCTGAGTTATTGATTGGAACTCCCAATTCCTCCCTTAAACTAACATGTTATGGCAATACACAATCCCACTGTCACTTGTAAATTACTGCAGAAATGCCATTTCTCTGGTTCGAAAGTAAGATACCTTCATTCCTTTTTCAAGTAAGTTTTTCTCTTGCAGTCTTGATGCTAGGAGTTCTGAAACCTTCTTCAATAGTCCCAAATCACCTAACACATGCTGTTCAAACCCCCTATGAATAGAGTCCTTTTCAATTTCAAACTTTTCATCATTGTTGTCACCTAGTTCATCACCATAAACATGTTCTTCAAGAGGGTAGTGTAACAAAAAACGGCACTGGAATTTCATCTGAATCAGTCACTGGGCATATAGCCAATGGTAGACTAGGATACTCTGTTATTTTTTTTTTCTTGTTATATTCTGAAGTTTTCACTACACAAAAGTAACAGTCACTGAAATGGCCTCCTGGCTCTCCCCAAACCATAGGTATACTAAATGGCATCTTATCACATCTTCCCTTTGTCCACATCTGTAAACCCTCCACACACTGTTTGCACATCTTATGAGGGGCCCAAGACTTATCTCGATTACCAAGTGTAATTTTAATTACTGCCATTGCCATTGACTTGATTAATGGTACTACAGGTGCAACAAAAGGGGGAAAATTATGAATTTAATACAAGGTCATTTTATGGTCCAGTCTATAAAAGCCCCAACTAGAAATTATACTCTGCTGGATCGAGTTTTTTCTAACAATGCAGAACTTTTAACAAATGTGCATAAAAAAGAAAATCTAGGAAGCAGTGACCAAAATATGATTTTGTTTAATGTAAGTTATAAACAGGAAGCAAAAACAGGAAAGATAAAAACATTCAATTTTAAGAGAGCAAATTTTCAATTTGTAAGGGCGGCTCTCCATGACATGGACTGGGAGGGAATACTGATCTCGCAAGAGCACAGACCAGGAATAGGAATGTTTCAAGTCTGTTCTATACAAACACACAGCAAAATATATTCCAATATGTAGTACGTTTAAGAGGGTAGAATTAACACTCATGTGGCTCACAGCTAATGTTAAAAAAAGCCATAAAGACCATTCCAAAAACATAAAAAGGAAGGATCATCTTCATCATTTGAAAACAATAAATACATATAAAAAAAGATGTAAAAAGTAAATAAATAGAGCAAAACTTTAAAATGAAAGACACCCATTTCACACAAAACATTTTTTTTTTTTTTTTAGGTTGGCAAGCAAATACCTACAGATGAAAAGGTGTGGTCAGGAGCTGTATTTTTTTAGGAAATTACAAAGGCTTGCCGTTGGTGCCCTCTTGTGGACACAAAAATTACATTTCAGGCATACAAAATCCATGTAGTCCGCTTGAATGTAGTCAACTTTCCCTCTTTATTCATCCTTATGGTACATTAAAGTTGTTTCTGGTCTGGCCAATAGCGTTCACTGAATTTGGATATTTATTATTAAAACAGACATGGTTTTGACAAACTGTTTAACATTGCAGATAAATCTTATGAAAAAGTAAAACTTTGGGCATTGTTTTTTATACGTATTATTTTATTTTTAGTTTAAGTTTCTGTGACATGGGATTATTGCTCTCATAATATTTATACTGCTGTCTGCATCCTTCCTTGGGCCACACCTGTAAGAATGGTCATTCGAGAATGGCGTGCCCACTCCAGCCTCAATACAAATTTTAATTTGCATAACATAACATTTTGAGATCCAACTGTCACAGGCAAAGTAAGTGAGTTGAAATTTAAACAGGGGCACTGACTACAAAACAAACATTACATTGTTTCATTGTTAGTTAGGTTTAAAAAGCATTAGGAAATATAGGAAGAAGAGAGAAAGAAGAGAAAAGAAGGTTTTTCAGGCACTTGACTATAGCAGATAAAACAATAACTTTTATTTACTATTATCTCTTAACACTAAATTTACACAATACAAAATACATGATTAAACTTGTGGTACAAAATATGTTGTACATTATACAATGATATTTGTATATCTACTGGAAACCATGTTCCAACTTTTCAAATGTTTAGTCCTAAATCCTATAAAAAAGTCTATGCAAAATGATGAATGTTTATGGACCTCTCTCTCTATAAATATATATACACATATGCCTTAACAGTAACAAATATGTTATTAGGCCATATATTTTTATGCTTGCTTGTTATTATTATCATTTTGCATGGAATTTCTATCACAATGATTTCACAATACAAACCTCTCATTCAGTAATATATACCATCTCTTTAATTACATTTGGTCAAGTCTCTATGTCCCCTGAGGAAGCTAAAATGGGCAAAACGCATCGGGAAAGAGATTTGTCACACTGATTTTGTTGATCCATATGTGACATTACTGGTCTCATTATATGTCTGAAATGACTCACTAGTCCATGAATTTTGTACCACAAGTTTAATAAATTTATTTTGTATTGTGTAAATTTAGTGTTAAGAAATAATAGTAAATTAAAGTTATTGTTTTATCTGCTATCGTCAAGTGCCTGAAATACCTTCTTTTCTCTTCTTTCTCTATTCTTCTCAATGTTATTGAACCATTAGGTTTAGCACCTTCTAGGATTATAATTAAATAATTTTGGAGAGCAGGGTTTTCTGTTGGCCTACAAAAAACCCTGCTCTACTTTGGTTCTAAATTATTTATTCTAAATCATTTCATTATTGACTACTTAGGGTATGGCCAGTACCAAATTTGCTCTTTATTATCAGGTATACCTCTCTTCTCTCTCTTCCTCTACCAACTATCTAGGATTACCTAGTCTATAACAATTACCCTCCCCTTTGGTATTTCGAGAGTTTAAAAAGACATAAGTCCATCAAGCTCAACCACTAGAGAAAAAACATATTAACAACCAGAATATCCAAATAAAACTGCATATATATAATTGATCTATGAAGGCAGTAAATGAATAGATAAATAAAGGCAATGTAAACATGAATCAATTTGCTGTGCACTAGCCACCCAGTTTCTTTCTTGCATATTCTTTTTCCTTCCTATAGAGCTTGTGGTTGTTTTCCTGTCCTGATATAAGTACTGATTTCCTTTTTTCTTCTGTGCTAGTCTCGTGCTTTTGCTTCTTCCAAAATGTGCTTCAATGCTGCTAGCTTTCCTTATTTTTCTCCCTTTTCTTTTTTCCGAGTAGCTGCTAGGCTTAAAGCACCAAAAGAAATCTTCAGAAAGTTAGCAAACCCAGTTTCAAAAACTGGGTTTGCTAAGTTTTACTTTTGGTTCAAGTGTTAAAACTGTCTCTCTTTTTTAAAAGCCTGAAACTGGTTAAAGACCCATCAGTTGATAAGTCTGGAACTCTAAAAGCACACACCATTTATCAGGCCTCACTGCAGTGCCAACAGGAAAGGAAGTATCACAGGCAGATAACACTGGGGAACACATTTTTTGTTGAGTTAGATTTTTTTACAAATTTTTGGGTGGTGAATCCAGAAATAACCCCAGTTTTTTTGCTATCAAATCCAGTTTTTATGATACAGGATACCCCCTATTTTTGTCAAAAAACATACAAATTTTACATACACAAAAAAATTAATTAAATAATAACTTAAATGTACTGTTTATTTAAATTTTTTTTGGTTCATACAAATGATTTATTGTTACTCCATGAAGTTTTTTTTTATAGTAAAACATTTGAAACTGATTCGGGTAAATGGTTAAGTTAAAAATCAACACTTATAGCTTTTCCTGGAGTGTTCAGTGTTAGGACAATCCCGACGCATGCTTCAACAATAGTCAGCGATCATATGTACATCACACCTACGCTGATGCCGTCCTTCCATGACCTTCAAATCTTGGTGGAATCCTTCACCTTGCTCATCACTGACTGCACTAAGGTTTTCCGGAAAGTTAGAAGGATGGCTATGCAGAAAGTGCATCTTGATGCTCATATTGCAACCAAGCATTTTGTAGCTCTCCAAGAGTTTCTGTACAATTTCTGTGTAATTATTTGCTTATGTGTTTCCAAGAACGTCATTGACAATGGCTTTGAATGATAACCAAGCATTCTTTTTGACTTCTGATGTTGTCCTGATGAAATGTTCATCTTTGATGAGCGGCCTTTATTTTTTCAAATGACAGGCTAGGAAATGCCAAAATGAGGTACTTGAAACAGTCTTCTTTAGTTGGCAAAGCTTTAAATAACCGCTTTATCAGACCCAGTTTCATGTGCAGAGGCGGGAATATAATATTCTTTCTATCAACAAGTGAATGTTTGGATCACCTGGCTTTAGGGCAGATCTTGGAGGCCAATTCCTTTCCTGGTGCATCCACCTTGCTGACCAGGAAGGAAGCATACCATTTTAAGGTCAACACAGATTACCCAATTGTGTTGGTGATATTGCAACAACTCAATGACTCTCTTTATGTCTGCATATTCTTCACAAAGAGGAACTGAATGGCCAATTGGGACTGACCCACATTTATTGCCATTGTGAAGGAGGACACACTTTATGCTCCAATTTGAGCTATCGATGAATAGTCGGCATTCAGTTGAGTTAAAGATTGGAATTTCCAATTCCTCAATCAAATCAGGTATGTTATAGCAATACACAAAGCCACTGTCACTTGTAAAGTACTGCAGTAATGCAATTTTTCTGGTTCGAAAGTACGATACCTTTGTTCCATTTTCAAGTATGTTTTTCTCACACAGTCTTGATGCTAGGAGTTCTGAAGCCTTCTTCGATAATCCTAAATCACATGCCAAGTCACTCAACTCATGCTGATCAAATCCCTTATGAACAGAGTCCTTTTCAATTTCAATCTCTTTATCATTGTTGTCACCTAGTTCAGCACCATAATCATGTTCTTCAAGAGAGGATAGTGTAACGAAAACCGGCACTGGGATTTTATCTGAATGAGCCACTGGGCGTATAGCCGGTGGTAGATTAGGATATTCTATGTTATATTTATTTTTCTTGTTATATCCTGAAGTTTTTACTATACAAAAGTAACAGTCACTGAAATGATCTCCTGGCTTCTGCCAAACCATAGGTGTACCAAATGGCGTCTTATCACGTGTTCCCTTTGTCCACATCCGTAAACCCTCTACACACTGTTTGCACACCTTATGAAGGGCCCAATACTTATCTTGATTACCAAGTTAAACTTTGAAATATGCCAAATAGGCTTGCTCTACAAATGTGCTGATGTACGCCCTTTGACTAGGAATGGTGAAACTGCCACAGATATAACAAAATGAATCAAGGTTGTTTAGACACTTACTATGAGAAACAGCAGAGCCAGACATGATCTGAAAGAAAAGGAAAATAGTGTGTAGGTAGAAAAATACATTTTGCTTATTCACTACGTAGAGCAGCGCACAACCTCTGACCACACTGCTTTGTGTATAAATAAATAGCCTATACAAACCCACGCTTCAGTTTCAGAATCAGCATACCTATTTTAGTGTAAATAAGCTGAAATCAACAAAAAATGTGTTCAAAATTGTTCCCCAGTGTAATATTTCAACCCACGGAAGGCTCTCTCATTCCACAGGTGCAAGGTAAAGAAGTTTGCACTAGAAAGGTTAGGTCATATATTCAGGAAGCTTTTTTTTTAGGTGTGCTAAAGGGGTGCATTTATTGGTAAATCTGTATTTATTTGGATTTTCAAGTTTAAATACAAACAGTACAGTCAGAAAACAAAAATAGTGAGAAGAAAATTATACAACCAATAATAAACAACAAGAAGGAACACATGTGATATAAAGCAATAACAATAAGGGGGGACTGAGGATGATGGGGGGGCAAGTTGGAGGGGCACCTGGAATTGGTAATGTAAAAGAGTATAATGTAATCAGATAAGTAGCCTACTGATAAGTGAGGGGGAGGAATACATCAACCATATGGACCATTGAGAGGTATTATGCATCAACAGGGGAGCTTTTAAATTGAAGAAGGTGCAGGACTCAATAACAGAGGACAGGCTGACATCCCAATCTATATCAACATTTCATCCACTGGCAAGTTATTGTGGGGAGCATTCCAATTCAGACCCTGGGCAGAAATATAATCCTTAAATTTTGCTTGGGGAGTTCATTTGTTAAGGCTGGTAAAGAAATGATTCTGTTGGTGTTCCACCTGAAAAGCATAGGAAATACTATCCCAACCTTAAAAAAGAACTACCTGATTTTCCCTTTATGTTTGAGATTAAAAAGATCATAGAGGGGGAATGGGCCAGGCCTGATCAGTATCAGTCTCTCCATATTTGTGGAGTGTTTTTAACATCTGTTGCCAGAGAAGTATGAATTAGAGAAGGTATTTTTTTAAGGGAGGGACTCTGAGCTGGAAACCTGGGAAAACCTAAGGTTGCCATCTAACTTCATGCTTGAGACAGCAGTGGATTAATTTAGGATGGCTGCTCATTTGATGGGTTATTCTGTTACTTCTGAGCTTTGTGGTTGATAAGGCTAAGCCCCTTGGCAGGTGGCATGGAATTAACTGAGTCTCCTAGTGCCTCCTACTCTTCACTAAAGTACCCTAAAAGGAATCAGGAGCCATTAGCCATTAAGAGGTCACCAAGTCAAAGCCCCCAGGCTCTCTCTACCATTACAGGAATGAGAGAACAGATGACTTTGGTGCAGGGACAACCTGAGAATGGGTACCAGGGTCGGGCAGGCAATACTTGTGCTGAAGATAATCTAAAGTTGGGGAAAGCAATACTTGTCGTCAGGAAAGTCTTAAGCCAGGGAAGGCAACAGGCAATATTTGTCATCAGAACAGACTGGGATCAGAGCAACAGGGAAGCTAAGAGCAAGGTTAGGGCCAGGTAAGGGTCAGTATCCTACTAAAATTATACAAAAGTGGGGGCCGGTGCAATAAGAAGTTTAACCTTTAAAGGCTGTGCTTTGCCAACCCTTAGGTACAGAAAATAATCACAAGGAGAAAGAAGGAGCTTTGAAGGCACACAATATCAATGTATTATTTATAATTGTTTAAAATATTTAATGTATACAACATAGACTGTCTTTCAGTCATGTGAACATTGGTTAAACACCAAGTATTTAGGCAAAAAGGGCATTAGACAAATGCCATTTATTAAACACACTGCAGATTGGCACAAATATTTGTCACATACGTATCGGCCGTAAGCCCGACACGTTTCACCCGTTTTAGGCTTCCTCAGGGGTGGCATACCTTTTAGCAATAGATCAGCAGTATCTAAATTTTCATTAAATACATCAAAATTAGTGGATAAGCAGTATCTGAATTTACATTAAGTACATAAGGATTGAGACAAAAAGAGGTTTTCAAATAATAGTAAATTAATGTGTGGATAGGTATTAAATGACTCATACAGTAATCACAGTGTAGGCTATTATTGTAACTCATGTAATGTCCCTAGGGTAAGGTACTTATAGTATTGGAATGTAGTGTCGAGCAAATATGGATAATGTGTACATAGGGTGAATATTGAATAATATACAGTAGAAAAAAAAATATAAAATCCACGCCACACTTCCTGGACCTGCTGGGTGGCATTGCGCTGTCCACCATCTTGATTTGGCAGCAGCCCAAGGCATTTTCTTTACTCTCCCCTTATACATCTAGCGTATTGTTTTGTAGCCCTTTTTCTAGCCCCAACGATTTATCCATATTAACTCAGATAACCCCTATATTTGGGGACCCTCTGCATCTTCCCTCTCAGGAGGTGTTTATTCACCCTCCAGTGTGGAGCCTACTTACCTAATTGAATCACACCAATGGACAATGTAAGTCCCTTTTACATTTTCTTTATAATCATACCTTTCATGTAGCCTATATTGTTTGTGTACCTTCCCAATCATGCATTAATCATGCATGTAATCATGCATGAATACTGTTACCATTACCCTAATACAATCATGCCTGTTAATATTTATTTAATTTGTTACTAATTTTATTTATTATCTCTTTCTACTGTATATTCATCAATATTCACTCTATGTACAGATTATCCATATTTGCTTGACACTACATTCCAATACTATAAGTACCCTACCCTAGGGCTATTACATGAGTTTCAATAATACCCTACACTGATTACTGTATGAGTCATTTAATACCTATCCACACATTAATTTACTATTATTTGAAAACCTCTTTTTGTCTCAATTCTTATGTACTTAATGTAAATTCAGATACTGCTTATCTACTAATTTTGATGTATTTAATGCAAATTTAGATACTGCTGATCTATCGCTAAAACGTAGGCCACCTCTGAGGAAGCCTGATATGGGTGAAACGTGTCGGACTTATGGCTGATACGTAAGCGACAAATATTTGTACCTGCAGTGTGTTTATTAGATGATGTTTGTCTAGTGCTCTTTTGACCTAAATACCTGGTGTGTAGCCAATGTTCACATGAATGAAAGACAGTCTATGTTGTATACATTATATTTATTATGAACAATTATAAATAATAAATTGATAATATTTGCCTTCAAAAACTCTTCTTTCTCCTAGTGATTATTTTCAGGGTCAGTATCCAACAAGTTCAACAGGCAGAATATCGCTGAGCAAGTAGCAGGTAATAGGCTGAATATTCATCAATCTGAGCCTGGGGCTAGAGAGACCTAAATAGGACTACCAGCCAATAGTAGGACATGATCATGGCCAGGAAAAAATCTGATAATTGGCTGCAGAACATGCCCTCTCATCCCCTCCAGCTGCATAGAGGGTGCTGGGGATGCCCAGATGGAACAGAATACATATGACTAAAGGGAGGCTGGGGATGCTGCAAGCTGCTAAACAGAGGTGCTGAAAGCAGAGTGGTAACAGTGGAGGAAACACTGAGATTAAGAAAGAAGGCAGCAGAGGTGGCTTTTAATAACTAATCAATGTCAAATACTAATTCTAAGATACAAGATCCTATCATCCAGGCAGGATGCTTTAGATTGGCTTGGCATAATCCTTAGTCTTCCTTCAACTAGAGGAAAAATTAAAGTCCACACAGAATACAAGCTCAAAGACATCATGGGCAGGTAAATCTTGGATTTAGAGCTTATTGTTAGGAGTTTGCTGGTAGAAGCCCTCAGTGTTTCGTCATAGAAGCAATGATTCACTAGTCTCAAGACTTTGCAAGCCTATATAAAACAACTAAATGCTTCAATCGCCTAAACCCCGGAACCATTTCAAGATGGCGAATTGTGAATTTATTTTCATTTTTTTTAGGTATGAAGGTTTTAGGATATTTCAGGAAAGTGCTGAAACCATCATTTCAAATTGAGCTACCGGTATTGAAAACCATTATCTCTATGATAAGAGGAGATCCTTGGTTGGCTATCCTCATAGCTTCATTGGATTAGCAGTTTCCCAGGTTTGTTCTAAGAAGCAGTTTAGGTGCCCACCATTTACACTGTGAATTGCACCCAGAACTTTTGGGAAGGTAATGTCATCCTAGTGATTCTAAGGGCATGATTTATTAAAGCTCTCCAAGGCTTTACAGAATACACTTTCATCAGTGAAGCTGAGTGATCCAGCAAACCTGGAATGGATCTGGTCCAGGACTCAAAACATTTGCTAGAAAATAGCCAATGACTTTGAATGAATCCATTCCAGGTTTGCTGGATTACCCAGCTTCGCTGATGAAAGTGTATTCTCTCCAGCCTTGGAGAGCTTTAATAAATCAGGCCCTAAGAGTCAAGAGAACTTAGACATCATTCTTGTACTACCATCCTTACAGAAAGCATTGATATGCATCCATGTAGTGGTCAGACCCTGTATGTCAGTCAGGATTGCAATGCAGTCTCTGGGTTTGAGCTCAATGAATCAGGTTGTTCTGTGCCCTTTGGAGATATAGAATGTTTACTTCAATTTACTTTCATTAATCAATGGGATGGTGTTACCACTCCACCCACACATTATCTGTTCAGCAACCTGCAGCATCTCCAGACTCCCTTTAGCTTTAAAGGTTTCACATTTTTTGGCATAATCAGAACCCAAAGCACTTCTATTTAAACAACAGGCAAGGTCACGTTGGGGCCCTGGTCACGTGCCCAAAATCTCAAGTGCCCAAATTTTAAGTGCAATGGGAATTAATCCAGGGAATTCCATCATCATCATCATCATCATCCTTCTCTACTAACATCACTGCTGAATGAATTCACCATCTTCATAATAATAATAATAATAATAATAATCCCCTTGACAGACACTGAGGTTGTGCACAGCTGAAAGGAATTTTAGAGAATGTGCTGCAGCCAAAGGGCAAATTATTTTCTGGATTAAATCCTGACCTTCTATTGGCTTCTAGCCCAATATAACCCTATGTACTTACAGGCTTTGGTTGCTGGATCCTCTGCTTGTTACCTGAGACTCCACCCAGCTACACTCTGCCGGATATGGCCTTTTTGGATACCTGACCTTGACCCTGCCCCTTGCCTTTTCACCTGCCCTGACCTTGGATCCTTCAGACCATGATTCCTGCTTGCTGTCTGCCTTGACTTCAGTCTGTCTGACCTCAACTCTCTCCAGCAGCTTATCCAGTATCTTAATCTTTGGTTGTCCCTACACTGAAGGCCTCTGTTTAACTCGCTCTTGGTGAGGAGAGCATGGGGGTGGCGACCCAGTGTTCTCCTTGCAGCAAAGTAGTCTGGTTGATACTAGGGTTGCTGGCCCAGCTTTGAATAAAACCAGGGGACACTTAGACTTTGCCCCCCAGGTAATTACTCATAAGGGAGCTTAGCCCTAACAGATGATCATTCCTTGTCCCACAGCATTCCTCTTCTGCCACTAATATGTCAGTCCCTAATTTTTCACCCTGTGGTGGATGCTTCAAATCCTTTTATCCATAGGAAGACATTTACACTATTAGCCATCAGTAATTTTGACTACAGATGCTAGTGAGATGACTGAACTGCGTCTATTGTTTTTATTATTTTTTACTGTATATCAAAAGCCTGAGAATATATTAGGAGACACACTGATTTGTAGACCACAACAAATGGGTGATAAACCATAAATACCTCATGCATACTGTATATAGGGCATTTGGGGAGTTCCAGGGGTTTATCTGAGATCTTCAACTGTTTTGTAGATTCTGGAATTTCTTGAAGGTGGTCTGGATAAACCTTATGACACTTTGAAGTTTGATATTTCACTTCTGTCTGCCTTTACAGGAGCCTCTTAGAGGAACAGTAAGTGATGTGACTATGGACTTTGTAAATCTCTGTGTAACATTATGGCGTTAAAAAAAAACATGCATTAATATTACACGCACTGGTTTACACCTCCAACATACGTTTATTCACCGAACAGTGAATAAAATTGCTTTTGCAATTGTGTCACTTGAATCTGGAATTAAATTCTCCATTTATAAATGTGCACACTGTAATGAAACTGAGTATACAGATACAACTGAATTTTTGGGGGTAAAATGAACAATGACCAAATCTGCTTTTTCAAGAACATCAGCCAAAGATGGAATAAAATTCTCTGTTTACAAAGTACACACTGTAAATTGAACTAAATTTGTATGACCAGCAATGTCTACATATTTTGGGGTGAAATGAGCAGTTGTGACCAAACATTTCATCCCAAAATGGAATGAAATCTGTTTCTGTTCATAAAATTACTTACTGCATTTGTGACCTCATATATAGTATATGTACAAATACTGTAAACTTACATGTACATTTTTTTTGTGAAATAAACAATGATCACAGATGTACAAAACATGTAACTGAAAATGACAGAATAAGTTGCAATAGTCTCACTGAAGTGTAAAGCCTGCAAATATTAGCAGATCACTGGAAGACCAATTAAAACAAAACCTAATTCATCGGTGATGAGATTCCACCATAATCAGTAAATAGTTGGAAGAAGGGAAAGGGGTATAGGCAGACTCCTCCCTTCATACAAAAATTGTTGCCGACCTCACTAATGTAATACAGCAAACAGAAACTTTTAAGAAAAAAGTGCAAGAAAAGCTGGGGTTTTATCTGTAAAATGTATTGTATTAGGAAACATATAGATATAAGCCATATGCATTAGTGATTTTATAAGGATTATGCCAAGGAAACAGTTCAATCATCTAAGGAGTCCATGCACAGTAGAGAGAAGCCATGGCGGGTCTTTACAAGGAAGTGTTAGATGCCACATAGGCAAGGAGAAAGATCAACCTGTCCTGTCTGAGAGCGGATGCAGCCGGCTCTTCTCCGCCATGGACAAAATCTCTAGATGTTTAAATTTCATCATTGGCATAATCCTTTTCTTACCTTGTTCCAACACATAAAGATATAACAGCCATTAAAGTTCACAAATTTACGCCTAAGGAAACCAACAGGCGAAATGTGTTGGAAAAAGTGTTTTTATCTTAAATATAAAAGGGGTTACACTGTCTAGTTGATGGTCACAGATCCTTTGACTACTGAATAGGGCTTGACCAATTATTGTGACAAATATTAATAAAGGCTAACATAGGTATCTGTCATTTGCAACCCCTATTTAATGTACTGCACAAATATTTAATCCTGCTTACTAATAATATTAATAATAATAATGTATATTGTTTATATCTAAATACCTTTGTTTTCTAATACAGTACATTTTGCCAATAAAACCCCAGCTTTTATTGTACTTTTTTCCGAAAGTTTTTGTTTGCCATAATCAGCAAATATGCACAACATACTCGCTGCTTATGGCACATACCTGTGTGCGCAGGAGTTACATTATCACCAGCAGCTGGCTCTGTGTGTGGTGCAGAGCACTAAGATAGATAGCACATGTGCTGTACAGCTTAGAGCTGAAACAAAAAGTCACAAGAAGCTAAAGAATTCAGACCACTAAATTCATTATTTTAAATCCCGCGGACCAATAATATGAATTTTTTTAAAAAGATAAATACATTTTTAAATAATGATCTTCCTAATGGTACCTGACAAGGACTGTGGAGGCTTGATCAGCTCACAGTTAGGTGAAGTATTACTATTACCATTATCATTAGTTGCATTATCTTTGGTATTACTAAATAAATGCAAAATATTTGTTTACTTTTTCTCACTCATTATGGGTTTCTTTCATTTGAATCTAAGACCAAACAAGAAATGATAGTTATCAAAGTCAAACTATTTGATGCCATTAAAAATAATGAATATACCCAGTTAAGGTCATACTTACCTAAAAAACACACCTATAAAACAATCGGATGAGAATCGGTATTCGCAGAGCGGGGTAACTGTTGGAATGATGGAAACAATACTGAAGCGTACGGCTTGGCAACGGTTGCCTCATACAACTTAAGACTACACTGACGTCACGTTGTGCCTCCCTTCGTATTCCATCTCTAGTACAATTTGTGAATTTAGTGCAATATAAAGGTGAAAATTGTCATTCAGAATATAAGAATTTATTAGAATATTTTTTTTGTTTTATTATTAATAAAACACAAAAATTGCAAATAATGTTCAAATTTTTCTGTGGACCACCAACATTTTCTTGTGGACGATGAACAACTGGTTGGCGACTGCTGCACAGAGCAACATAGGATAGCCTGCCTTACAAACTTAATAATAAAGCCTAATAGCAGCAGTGTTCATGTATAGCTGGCTCAAATCAAATGTGCAGTCATGAAATCCACATTATTCTTATCAGCAAGGCTATTAAGGCAGCGTCCCCAACCTGTGGACCGCGAGAAAATTTTGGTGGTCTGCGGCTCTGGACGGTGCATCCCCCAGCGGGGTCAAGAGAAGAACCCTACTTGGGGGGATGCACTGGCCAGAACCACGGACCATGTCTCCCGTATTGTGTTCCCAGGTTGTGTCCCTGGGTCTGAGCCTGCGATGGGAAAGTGGGCATGTTCTGGCATCATGACGTCACTCTGTTGGAAGTTTCTTCCTCTTTGAGTGACATACGGCTCCCCGCACATGCTCGGTCTGGAGTACATAAATTTAGTGGTCCGTGACATCTAAAAGGTTGGGGATCACTGAGTTAGGGTGTAGCTAATATTTATTACCAAATGTTGGTAACTGTTCATCAAATGTGAATGTCATAGACATCTTTTCAAGAGTTGGAACAATGTTTGACAACAGAAAAAGGTATGTCATGTATGTGAAACACAATAACCTATTCGTGTTTACTCTGTCACCTTTTTATCTTCCTGTATATGCATTTCTGTGTGCCTTTTGGGTTTCTCATTTTCTCTTTCTAATTCCATTCCCTCATTTTCTCCCTCCTTTAGTTTCTGTCAATGACAGATGTCCCCCTATGGATCAATATACTGGTTCTTGGTTTTGTCACTGACTCACAATCATGGTTATTATCATGCTCAGCAGCTGACACATCTCCTATACCCTTTCCCCACTTTCTCTGCCATCCTGTGCTCCTTTTCCTCACACCTGCAATGGATACACAAACTAGTGGACAACACTTTTGCTACTCCACATATTTATGCTGAGAAAAATCTGTTTTGCCAGTGAGCCTGTTACTGTTTAACAGTGATAAGGGAATTATTGTCATTTAATGATCAATATTTCATTTTCACTACGTCCTGTCTGTGCATTTGATGGATAAGGACACTGAATATTGGCTTTTCCTCATTGTATTATTTGCCTTTCCACTCTACCTTTCTATCTCCTCTCCTTTCTTCTGTCTTTGCTTTTTAACACACAAAATATTCCAATAAATGAAGTGCAGACTTTTTTATTTTTTCCCAATATAATATTATCATGGCCCCTTTGTACCAGTCTTCTATTTTGCTCATTCTCTGTGTTTTTATCTGCCACTGTCTATATTGGATGTTACAATATTAGTGGCAGGTGTTTGTGTATATCATGGGACAGGTTACAGGGTCTCTAAGGATACAGGACTCTGGCTGCCTTGGTGACAGTGTGAGAATTCAATGTACTGTGTGAATGTGACAGTGACAATATGGGAGGCATTCTGTGTGAAGAACGAACAGATTGCTAAGTGTTCGGCTGAGGCAAAGAGAACAAGCAACAGATGCAGTAAAGGCAAAAAAGGAGGAAAGAGGGAGAGAAAGAGATAAACAGGAAGGAGAAAATGTGAAGGACAGATTCTGAGGGAGTGACGTTGCGGTAGGAAATTCATCGAGAGCATAGTAGTGAAAGAGACGTGTGTGTAACGTGTGCGTGATTTTTTCTATTTTTTTTTTTTTTACCCTACTCGCCATTTATTTATACTGTTATATCCATATCCCCAGTCCTATCTATATATATTCTCCTCCTTTCTTTCTTTCTTTTACAATCCCTCCCTTTTTCCTCCTCTCCTCTGCCTCTGTCTCTGGTGCTGAAAAGGAGCAGCCATATCCTTGTATCCAATGGAAGGTATAAGGCGTGAATAAGACTTTCAGTGGGCGTGGCCTCTCCTGGTTCTGATGCTGGCATATTCTCCATTGCTGTGATACAGGGAGGCAGCGGTATCGCCTTTTCTGAGCAATACACGGGCCTGCACATACATTGAAAAGGATCCATCCCTGGCAGCCTTCTTTAGATCAGGTATTGTGAATGGGAAGCGGGGTAGATAATCATGGTTTATTTTAAAGGAAGCATGCTGCTTTACTTTCAAGCCAGGATTCACAGTGGTTGCTTGATATGTATTTTCTCACTGTGCATAGGTGGGCATGAAAATTGCATTGGCTCAATGGTTTTATAAAAAAGGCTGATGAGATGTGAGTGAAAAAATGTCTGCATTGTTAATAGCTAGGCCAAATGCCTAATCAGACCTTGAACAACTGTGGAATCCAATATTACAATAATGCATTTCATTTTTCAAATAGGTATATATGAATAAGAGGTAACAGATTCCCTGGGGTGCAGTGTAATTAAATGCTAATACAAGCTGTAGGATATAAAAAAAATATATAAAACCTATGTTGAAGGATTAATATGAATAAGGAAATAATGACACAGCTAGCAATATGTCTGTTTTTGTAGCCATCTTTGCTTTCATAATTTAAAATAATTTGTGAGCACAAGGCATAGTAAGAAGGAGCAATGAAAAATGCTGCAATAAACCCAAATTACCCCAACTGATACCTATTGTAGTGAAGGATACCGTAGGAGTGTGGCTTTCTAGATTTTGCCTGGATTTCTGCGGTTTTATTTCACGTGAGCTCTATAGGGCTATTTTATGAGTTTCAAATGTATTAATATTTAAAATTTCTACATTTCTATGTATTTGCAAAACAATATCTGACCTGTGAGTACTATCCAGCATGCTGGGAGCAAGTATGAGAAATTAAAAATGATATATAAAGTAGATGGTTGAAAGTAATTTTTAAATGTATTCTTCTTGATGTATATGTGAAAGGGTCACACATGAATTTTAATGAATTTGAAAAATTCAGTGATAAAATATATACACATGCACTCGTGAATATATGTGTATTTGTATTTAAGTTGATTGATCAACCTTTTTATTAGAATATAAGTAAGGAAAAACATATAATTTAGCTACTCTTTTGTGGCCAGGCCAGTGCATTACTAGGGATTACTCTACACCACAAATTTTATTTTATGGCAGTTTGTAAGGTGAAGTTGTCCAGCTTCCTACTATCAACTGCTTTGCTTATCTACTACATATTTTGGATTATTGCTTCCCACATACAGTTTTTATTTTTTTTTGTCTGTTTGCAGTCTGTTTGATGTACCCTATAACACAGAATGCAGTTTACTACATTTGGAAATGTAATTACTGCATCTGTTGCATTTTTACTCTAGTAACATATTTGTAAGATTTAAAGGTTTACAAAAAAGGCTTGTCAGTCTGCAATAAATAAAAATAATGTTGCTGCTTGTTTTTGATATGCTAAAAGCTACCAAACATGGTTTATATACACTTCTTTGAATATAGAGACAATACAGAAAGGCAAAGCAAGATTATTTTTAGTTCTACTGTTAAAGCAATTCTTTCCTTTAATGTATATAGTAATATAAATAAATGAATTGGGGTTTAGAATGCTATGTACACCAGGGAACCTCCTTGCATGCTATATAAGCATTCATAAAAGGACTGCAATAAAAAGACAGTTTTTTTTCTAAAAGTACATTTACTTAAATCCTATGTCATATACAATGCAAAGAGTGGCATTCATTCACTATTATTATTTTTTAATATTGAACAGTATATAGAAAATGAAGCAAATAAGTCAAATGTGATCACTAGTCATTGTTTTGTAAAAATGCCTGTAGGTATTTATTTACTTTTTAGAAATATATTAGATTATTGGTTTATTTATTACACTGACTGTAACACCAGGGCATGGAAATGTTGCAGCTGTGATGTTTGACAGCCTTTGGTGCAGTTTATAGGGGGAGGCAGCACTGGTAGAGACAGGGAGAGGGAGAAACATACAGAAAGGGAGAAGAGAGAAGGGGGAGGGGAGACAGACAAACAGGGAGAAACAGACATAGGAGAGAGGTTGGAGGAAGAGAAACCAAGAGACACAGATGCTTAGGGAGGAAAAAAAATATAGAATGATATCATAAAAAAGAAGGGAGTAAAGAAAAATACTGCAGGCGGGAAAGACAGATGGAGGGAGAAGGGATACAGTGGGTAAGTGAAACTGATCATTCTAAACCACCAAACGGTTGCACATCAAGATACATTGCTATACCAATTACTGTGTCCATGAATATCCATTATTCTAGACTTTTGTCCAGATGCTATGCTTGCTATGGTGCATATGGTTTGTGAGTTCAGTTATTGGTTATTTTATATTTACTATATCCCCTGTATCTCTGTGGCTGCAATTTATTTTTGTAACCAATCCTAGTTTTGTTTAAACATAGTAATACAGGTGTGGAGGTTGTGCAGGTCACAAGCTTTTGCTACACATCTGGTCACCAGATACCCTTTTAAACATATGTTTTGCACTTTTATGAAATAATAAATAAGATTCCCGCGCTGATAAGAATATATAATACTACAGAATGTAATCTGAGAATTTGAGATTTCCTATTTACTATTTTACTGTTTTCTATAAAAATGTAGGAGGAATTTTAACCTACCATAGGGGGCAAAGCATTAAGTTCAAAAGTAAATTTAGCAACCACTTTTCTGTTACCACATCTATATAATATGGGCATTGGCTTGTAGCAATGGATAATGCACTGTTTACTTAGCACTTTTCTGTTTGGCCTATTGAATACAGCTATAACAAACTTCAGACCTGAACCAGCAATCTTTAGTTTTCACTAGAGGTTCCTAATTGTTTTCAGTGGTACCTTTTTACATGCAATGTCTCTTAAGACAACGTAGTTACCTACTAATATTTATCCACCAAGGGTAATGGCAACTCTAGCTGTCAAATTATACCAAGCAGTAGTATCTTTCTATCTGTCCTTGTTTGATGATTGTGTTTCTTTTAATGGGTGTGACAGTTAGTGTACAATGTCTATCAATAAGACCCTCTTACGGTTTTTTGTATCTTTTTTTGTATCACAATAAAAAAAAACTTCAGGTCTAAGTATAACATAATACATAACAGATTACACTATGTCATTATTTTTTTAACAAAATAGAAGCCAAAACAGAGAGGCCGTGTGTGAAAAACTATTGCACCGTTGTAAAGAAATTTCGTCTTTCTTGACAACATTTCTTGAGTTCATCAAGGTTTGTGGGCATATGTTTATGCACATTTCTCTTATGGTCCCACCACAGCATTTCGATCAGGATGAAGGCTGGACTTTAAATTGATCATTGCTACACCTTCATTCTTCCTTTTCACCCATTCTGCTGTTGAATTGGCTTGGGATTAATGTCCTGTTGCATGACTCTTTTTCACCCAAGCTTCATGTTACACAGCTGGCCCTATATTTGTCTCTAGAATACTTTGTGTACAGAGGAGTTCATTGTCAACCTAATGACCACAAGGTGCCCGGGACCTGTGGCTGCAACAAGCCCAAGTCTTCACACCTTCACCCTGCTTCGTTGTTGGTATGAAGTGTTTGTGATCATATGATGTGTTTTGTTTTTGCCAAATGTGGTGTTGTTCAATCTGGTCAATCCATTATAGTCAGAGATATTTTAAGAGTGTAAATTCAATATTTCCATATTTTGGGGTCCAATTTCTAATTGGATATACAGTATGTTTACATTTCTTTTATTTATACATTTCTGAAACAAAATAGTACTTATGTCATATTTCTGTAGTATGTAATTGCTCTTTTGATTTTCTATTGTATAGCTCTACAGTAACCCTAGAAATGTAAGGGTGAGTTGGGGACAACCATCGTTTTTCAATCACCATACTATTTGGGATATTTATGAAAGTGCGCCCAGGGGATTACATTTCTTAAATATCTTCCATAAAAGACCTTTCTCAGTTGTTTCACCTAAAACATAAAAGGCCGGCTTCACATTTCAAAGTTGTTTCACCTTGAAAGTTTTACCAATACAGTTTCACCTTTTTTTTATTGAGACTAAGCAATAGGACCATTGTACTCATATGTTGGAGATAGTCTATCAGATATATCAGGGGTGGCCAACCTACGGCCCGCGGGCCACATTTGGCCCTCTTCTCATTCCCTCACTGCTCTCTGCTCATTGTCTTGCAGGGGATGGGGCGCTCGCATCTCATATGTTTCTGTATGAGATCGCACTACCAGGAGAGAGAGCTGCTCCCTGCCCACCTTTTACTGTGAGATAATCCCGGGAGCAGCATGAGCTGTGTCTATGTTCAAGCAGCTGTCATTATCCCCATGTATAAACCTTCATATCTCCTTTACTGATTGTCATAGAAATGTGAAATTTTCAGGGTACACAGAGGACCCTAAGAGCTTGTTATAAACCAAAGCCCCCTACACGTAACAAGTGTACAGATACGGGGTCACAAGCTTAATATCCAAACAACAATCAGGAATATTTTCACATAAAGTGGGGCTATTTCAAAATCAGGGTCCCCAAATTGAGCTTGCATGTTGGGGACCCCCTGGGGGCCACTCTTATGACAATGAACATTAGGGTACTGCTTATTGTTTGTGTGCTGTGGTTCACATAACTTCAAGGCTGCATTTTTATTGGTAGTAAGGTTGTGATGCGTTTACTCCTTCCTCATGACATGGAACCCTGGCTCAGGGGAGACGCTCAGTACCGCTCACTGCCGCCTGCAGTCAAATCTGCAAATGCTGGGGTGTGGGGGACTGAGCGGCTGGCAAGCTGCCTGTTACACATAGCTGGACACTTACATTTTGTGAACCCCAGTTTCTTTGGAACAGAGGGATGTTGTCAACTGGAAATGTGGGAAGCAGTAGGAAACTAATGTAACTGAAATGTAACTGCAAGTGCAGGGCTCTTGTGGCTAACTTCCCCTAAAATTTCATCACTACGGCGCCATCACAAGATATGAAAAACTGTCTCTGTTATACCTTGCTTTCCTGTCACTCATAGCTGGTCACTTACCTTGTGTGAACCCCAAAATCTCTTTAACAGTAGAGGAAGGGAAAGGTAGGATAAGTGGGGGACTCTTGTGGCTACACCCCCCCTCACTAAAATTGTATTACTCCTACTATACCATGGTGCCCTTTTACATATAAATTTCTTCTTTGAATCCCAATTTCTTTCTCCCAAGGGGAGCTGTAGGTATATTAAAATGTATGATAAGTGGGGGACACTTGTGGCTAACTCGCCCTAAAACTTTATTGCTGCAGCTTCATCACATCACAGAAAAACTATACCTATCATACCCTGCTACCCTGTCACACATAGCTGGCCACTTACTTTCTGTGAACACTTATTTTCTCAGATGTAGGGTCCTGAAGATGATCCAAGAAGTATCCATTGCAGAGATTCCTAATTTGTCATTAATTTTATTTGGTGCATGTATGTTACAGTAACTAGAACCTTTTCAATTTAATTTAATTTTAAATTAAAACTGTTCTAGTTTTAAACATTCAATAATATTTATTTGCATTGTGGCATTATTCCAATGTCAACAGCGACCCCCAGATGAAAAAAAGGTTGGGCACCACTGGCATTTAGGATATGCATCAGATATATATGTATCTATTGAATTTATATCCCATTATTCCCCACTTGCTTAAACTAGGTAAAGCCAACCTGGTCTTTGTCAATTATGGAGGATACTTGCCAGTCTAAGGGACTATGGGTTGATGGCTGCTGAGAGAGGCAGGGTCTTTTTTAAACATCTAGATTATAATATTTCTAGCCATGCTGGCTAGAAAAATGGCAAACTAGAGATGGAATATTAATAAAGGTTTATTAAGTGGCAGAGATCTCTGATTTAAATAAAGCTCTCCGAGGCTGGAGAGGATACACTTTCATCGGTGAAGCTGGGTGATCCAGCAAATCTGGAATGGATCTGGTTCAGGATTGAAATAATTTGCTAACAAATAACATGACTTTTAGGAAATCCATTCCAGGTTTGCTGGATGACCAGGTTCACTGATGAACGTGTATTCTTTCCAGCCTTGGAGAGCTTTATTAAATCAGGCCCAATGTTTTAAAGATGATAAATTACAGTGGACCATAAATATATACATTTGGTTACTTTAAAGCCAAGATTTTCCCCTTTACCCAGACCCGTGTTTCTCAACAAGGGTTCCCTGGAACCCAGGGATTCTTTCAGATGTAGGTATGCCATTTTGCCATTTTGGAGTAATTGGGTATGGGAGGAAGACTCATTTTCCAAAAATGTGTTAAAATTCTGGAGCTCTCTTAGTATATGGACAAAATGCCGTTGTGAAATTGGCTGAAGGGAAAACTCCAGCAATAAGGGATTTTCTTTTTCACGGAAGTGTACAGTCATTAAAAATATATATTTGGGATCCTATGTAGTCAGTGAACTTTTGGTTTCTTAAGGCTTTAAGAAGTGAATTCCTACTCACAAAAAAGTGAAACTGGATCCAAATGATGTCTGAGCCTACTACCAGGCTCAGTCTTAAAAGCAAGAGGTATATGGGCTCTGTAGAGTAAAAATTAGGGCGAGAAGGAGAAGATTGAGATTTCCCTTTGAAGTATTTTAACTAGTTTTGAGCCAGCCCCGTTACAATAAATAACGTATACAAGGAAAGATAATGGAAAGGGGCAATTTATGATGTACAAATTAAATCCAGATACAATCCACAGTTTTTTAGCTAAAACATAATTAGGATTTTTATCAACTGGACCTGGTCCCAAAATCTGCTTGTTGGTATTTAGGATTATCAATGCCCATTTTAAGGTTGAGTTTTACACTTCTAAGGCATTGAGGTTTTCTGAAAAAATTTTTAAACATGAGTCTATTATGCAACATACCTACTATGAATAGTGATGTGGTAAGTTCACAGGTGCGGCAATATTTATTCTCTAGTAACTGGACTGGGTGAGCAGGGATCCTAGAAAGATTTAAGGAAAAAATTAGCATTGTAAAAGCGTAGCTCAATAGTTTAACAGAAGTTCAAATTTGGGTGAAATCTCACATTTTTAGAGGCAGGGTGAAAGTGTAGGAGCAGCTGAGGCCGTTGAAGATGAAGTCAGTAGTACCAGCAGGTGTAAATTTCCTGATCTCACACATGCGCAGTGATTGTCAAGTTTTTTTTTAACTTACGTCACCCGATCTTGCGCCTGGGTCGGGTGATGTAGGAAGAAGAATCCGTAAGAAGAGGAGAAGATGGCGGCGCCTGCTGCGCCGGCTCTGAGACAGATGCCGATGATGACCCGATGAAAGACACCTCCTGACCGATCGACAGCGCTGCGGGATTAAAAGTGCTTTTTTTTGTTTTCTGCATTTTTCAGTTTACTTTCTCTTTAAGTGACGTTTAAGGAGGTCTGTATTTTTTCCTTTATACCTCCGTAAAAGATAGGAATGGCCATTACTAACTGGTGATCACTGCAATGAAACTGCTGTTTTCTTTAGGCACCCTGCTCCCTCTCCCAGGATGCTGATGTTCTTTCTCTTCTTTGTCTCACCTGTCTGTCACTCTGGTGGTCTATCTATTGCCAATTGCCCCATGTAGGGTCACACACCTTGCAATATACTACCATTCTTTTCTTATATACTGAATTCGGTTTTACAGTAAGCATCTGATATATGATATAATTTCTCTGTCTTCGTGTTATGGGGCCACTTTAAATTATATGGTCTAAAGAGGGGTGACTACACACACTACTCCGCAGAGAACTGTAAGGATTAGGCATCAGTGCATGATCCTGAGTCCTACAGCAGTCCGAATACAGAATGTTGAAGCAGTTCTTGAGAATGTGGACTGCTCCCTCACTCACATTTATCACATACCTTTACCCCCATAGATAAAATAAAAGTTAGGCATACACCAGGTAGACCTACCATGCCTAATTTGAGCTGTTCCGCTGCTGGCCTATTTTCTTTTGCAGTATCATAATTCTTGTAGAACAACTCATGAAAGTGATATTTGCCTATAATAAATATCTAATAAATCTGAGCCTAGCCTTACTCATAAAAACTGTCTTGCTACTGGCCAAATTTACAGTACTATTATTTATCTGCAGTTTACTGATTCTTTTAATAAAATGCAGGCTTGTGTTTTTTATTTGCCATTTGGCAATTTTAGACCATTGTATCACTTGCAAATTGCATCTAAATTTATTAGCAAATAGAATACCAGGTCCAGCATTGCTTTGAAATTGCCTTAATGCTTGTTAGTTTACACTACTATGTCATATGTGGGACTCTTTTTCTGTAGTACATTTTAGCCAATTCTCCTTTAGTAAAAATGTCCTACTGTTGGCAACTTTTACACTGATGTATGATCTGTGATCTCTCAATTCCCAATAGAAGCTTGCTAGAAAATTACATTAATTATATTAGGATTTTGCTGTATGTAAGCCAAGCTAAAAGAAAAAAAAAGTTCTATAGCTAAAAATAAGCTAACATTGTATGTCTTTGCTGATACTATCCATACAAGATGTACTGTTCATTTTAATAATTAATGGTGTCGGTGTTAATGAATAGTACATCTTGTATGGTCAGTATAAGCAAATACATGTTATGTAGGGATTCAAGTATTTTCCAAGTTGACCTTAAAGTTCCATGAAAATCTCACAGCATTATTTTATTTTTATTTTGTTAGCTTGGTATGTTGCCCAGAGTTCCAAGCCTTTGTTGACAGTAGTTTACCTTAAAATGTCCAAAATGTAACTACAAAATTCATTATTTAATCCTTTTTATTGGGATTCATTTCTAAGTTTAGACTCCAAATTTTAAACACAGTTTGCAAAAAGGTTGGAGAGTCTTACTTTAAGGTTCCTCAAATTCGTTTATCCCAAGTGAAGAGGTTAGTTAAAACAGTCATAGTGAACAGCTGCAGCAACAATGAGTTGTTTATACAGGCTTTATGTGGCTGGTATAAAGTGTTAGTATATTATTTGCTACTGGAGTACAATGTCCCTGTAGGCCTTTAGATTGTTTTATCTAGCTTGTGATTGTAGAATCTTGTTCTTACATGGAAACTCAGAATTTGTACTCTATAACCTTATTTTACCCTCTTTTTTGTTAAGTGAAACTTTAATCTGTTTATTATGATACCTTTTTTGTAGGGGATTTAATTTAAAGTTGTTAATTTAATTTAAAGGAGTTAAAGTTGTAAAGCCAGAATTTAAAGTTCACGCATTGAACTTATGATTTTATGTACTACAACGTAATCTTTTCTAAATAGGCCAGAACAAACTCACTAATTTAACATGGAAGGATGCATAGGATCTATGCACTATTTGTGGAAAGTGATTTGGGGTACATTTGGGGAAAAAAAGACCCCCCCACCCTCAACACACTCCACTGCAATGACTTCACAATGTTGCTGTTTGTCGGATAAAAAAAATTATTAAATGAAAAGGGATTATGTAGCCATTTAAAAAAATCGATTTACAAGGGGAATTTTAAAGTTGACTTTCATAATTTTATATTTATATTTCCTTTTCAGGTAAAAAGTTAAAAAGTAGTGTTCCTTATGGTTGTTTTTCTATTTTTGTTTATGGTGTTCCCTTCTGGTGTCCCTACTTCTTGTAGGTGTTCTGCTAATTCTTTCCATCACTCAGGTGTAAGAGTAGTATGTCAAAATAAAGCAAACTAGAAAGAATAGTGGAGGGGTGTACATATAAATCATGAAGTATTCCCTTAAGTGGGGTATTTGCCAACCCTAATAATGCAAACAATATGAAAAAAGGTAGACAGAAAGGGTTTTTGTGGTAAAATAACAATATATATTTCATATAATAATGAAATAATTCAAAAGGTTATTGAAAGGTAATGAAATAATTCAAAAGGAATTCAAAATTCAAAATGGTATGCAAGGTAGTTATAATAGAACCTTACAAAAAAAAAAAAAAAATATATATATATATATATATATATATATATATATATATATACTGTATATATGGCATTTACAAGAACCTATATATATATATATATATATATATATATATATCAGGGTTCTCCCCAGGCCCTTTTAGCTGGGCGCACCAGCCGGCACTTTTCAGCACCCACCCGGCTGTTTTTGGGTGGTTACTAAAGAGTTTGGTCACAATACAGGGGCTGCCACCCGCCTTCCCACCCGGCTTAAAAAATTTTTTGGGTTGAGCACTGTATATATATATATATATATATAGCACTCTATTACACAGAGGTGCGCAGGCACTTGTTACCCCTCTCTCTCTATATATTAGCTTTGCTGACCGGTGGACTGCAGCGGCAGCCCTATTGGTTACCTTTCATAACTCCTGGGACCAGGTAATTATTATTATTCTTAAACATAATTTATATAGCGCCAACATATTACGTAAACCAACCTTATTCATATCTGCTATTTTTCAATATAGGATCATCATCTATATTAAATTTTATTTTATTACCACATACAGAATCCCAATTCAATAGGAAACAATATACCTCTGCAATAGACATAACCTACTTATAGTGTCCTTCCTTCTGGATAATGTAAGTCATTTAACCTAGTTTTTTTTTAACACTACCTAAATATCCTATATTTGACTATTATTTATCCAAGAAAAAACTATGCATTATATCACATGATGTATTGCATTACTTTCACTAACTGTTGACCAACAATTGCAGTTTTTTGAATAATACTGTTATGTGATCGTATATACTTATGAACTTGACTACATTAGAATAACTGCTCTGTACTAAATAATGTACTGTTATATGAGACTAATATCTTTTTATATTCTATGAATACACTTAGGTTGTAAGCAACCTAAAAGCGCACAGCTACCCCTGAGGAAGCCTATGAAGGGCAAAATGCCTTGGGTTACTAGGCTGCGTGCAACTTTTTCCTCTTTTCCATACATTGGTTGTTAACCATTTAGCTACCTTGTACCTTGTGATGCTAAAAGGCCATTAGGTAGGTGATCTCTGTCTGGAAATCAAGCATTGGACCAGGAATATGGAGGTCTTATTATAACTACCTTGCATACCAAAAGCAATGTACTTTTGTATTATTTCATTATTATATGAAATATATGTTGTTATTTTGCCACAAAAACCCTTTATGTCTACCTTTTTTTCGTAAGAGTAGTTTGATCTGATGAAGGCCCTGCTTTTTGAAAGTGAGTTATTTATCTTGTTGTTAGCTACAAATATATTGGAGATTAAACACTGTTTCGTTTTGATGTTTAGAATCTGGGTTGTTCCCAAATTGATTATATTATTCTGACATTATCTAAAGTTTTATTTTTGAATATGTTAAATAAAGATATTATTTTTTTTTTATATATAGTTGCAAAAGCAATTTCTGAGATATGGTAATAATGGCTATTGATTATAAGTGAGAAAGCCCTATTTCTTTGCGCAAACAATTTTCAATTTCTGTGCACCATGGGCTTAATTTTTTAAAGCTCACTTAGGCTGGAGAGAATAGTCTTTTGTCAGTGAAGCTGGGTGATCAAGCAAACCTTGAATGGATTTCCTAAAAGCCTTTCACTATCTGTTAGCAAAAGTTTTCAATCCTGGATCACTCCAGGTTTGCTGTATCACCCAGCTTCACTTGTTCAAAGTGTATCTTCGCAAATCTTGGTGAGCATTAATAAATCAGGCCCCATCTTTATGCTTTAACTGGTTATCTCTAATAACCTGCACTACTGTTACATATGGACATTTTAAAGCCCAAACACTTGTTTTTTTCTTTTTACTTGATCACTTCATTACTCTGATCATGTCATGCAACAAGTCCCCTTCATAATCTTCCTCATCAACAATGAGTGGGTTCTAAACTCGGCAGAGAGCAGCACCACATAATTGCTGCATTTAGGATATACTTATTTGGGCCCTAAAGCCAGTTTTTGCAGCATTCTCCTATGAATCCAAAGTGAACTGATTACGCACTCCAGCCAATTGAAATGTCCTTGACACCCTAGGTTTAGCACAGAAAGAGAATCATTGCTGTCTGAGTGGTGCTGGAAACAGGATGAAATTGAAGCAAAGTTTTTTCTAGTTCTGGGCAATTCATAACATTTTTTTTAAAACTGTAACTAATAGTTTTTTTTAGATTTAAAAAGTGGTAAATGATAAGAGCTTGGGTTTTACTGCTGTGTACCCTTAACAAAGATTCACTCTTTTAAATTCATACCAATGTCACCAGGATTGAAAGTGAAGGAAAAATCAAAGTTTTGAGCTGCCACTAGAACACTTCCTGTTAGGTCAATACGACAGGTAGTGTTGCGATATCTCCCTAATTAGGCAAAAAAAAAGATACTACTTTTTTAACCTTAGTTGCATTTTTTTAGTTTAATTATTGCTTTTCCGACATGGGGATTTAATAATGTATGTATATTTACATAGGGGAGGCCTTTTTTTCATTGTATTCAGCTTTATTCATTTAACATTTTTTTCTTATTATTTATTCTAATTATTTCAATGAGTCTTGAGGTTTATGTGCATCAGTAAGAGTCTTACCTTTTGCATACCAATTAATGTGCATTGTCTAGATACAAGGACTTTGGCAAATATGTAGTATAGGCTCCATTTAAACCACTCCCATTGTTTGATGCAACATAGTCTTGCCTTAGTGTTCCACTGCTGAGTTAAAATGTGTATAATTATTGAATGACAACCTGTATATACAGAAACCTGTACCAAAAGTCACATAGGTTGAAAAAAGACACAGTCCTTCAAATTCTATATAGAAGCCTACACCTACAATGTATCCACTGAAAGTCAAAAAACCCTTACAAACCATGGTTTCATTTACTCCAACGGGGAAAAATTAATTCTAGATTTGTTAAAGCAATTATATGTTCCTTGGATCCACAGTCTCTGGTGTCATTCATTTTAAATTTTAATACCCAGTAATTTTCTGTTTATCCAGAAATTCATCCAGCATTTTCATAAACCAATAGGATCTAAGATATGTGAAAGGTTGTGTATCAAAAAAGTGCCAACCCATATTGTTTACACTTCTAGAAAAACTAGATCTTTTGTGGCCTTTTTACAAACAAGACTGAAGAACCTTTTTTTTTTTTTTTTATTATTTTTAAATGGTAATATATTAAAATGTGTAGGAAAAAAATGGGAACTTTCAATGTTATGTGTGTTTTTTTTTATTTATTTATTTTTGTATAATACTTGCTGTTATTATGTTATCTTTCCTCTCAATCCTTCAATAAAACAAAACTAAAAAAAATGCAAATTTCTTTATTAACAAATCATAATAGTCTCTATAGACATATACAGACTCACTCTAAAAACAAACCAGATAATATCACATATACTTAAAAAAAATATATCCAGGTAAATATATGACAAAATAAGTCTTTGAAAAATATTTCTAGGTGGTGAGGCAGAGAAACTCATGCTTGGAGAGACTGAGCCTTTAGGAGGAGCTGCGGCTTGCACAATACTGGTGTAAGCTCTGAGAAGGGCCAAGGTGCAGAATCCAAGCAGCAGCCTGGTCTTTTCATGGCCTCTAGTGGTGGGGATGTTGGCTGCAGGCTGCTGCCATGTTACAGTTCTTGCCCACACCAGGGTGGGTAGGACAATGTGCAGTACTAAATCAGAAAGCAGAGGATAGTCAAGGAAGGCCAGGGTCAGGCAGGCAGCAAAAGGTAGTCAGGAACAAAGCCAGCAATGAAGTACCAGGACTCCAGAGAATAGACTCCGGTGACACAGGAGTCATCAAAAGGCACAGAGGAAAACAGGAGACACAGGAAGTGACAGGAGGCACAGGTGACATGGGTTACTGAAGACATAGGAGAATGCAGGAGGCACGGGTGACACGGGGGTCTCCAAAGACATGGTAAAACAGGAATAGCATAAGGGAACAGACAAGGAAACAACAGACTGGGCGACATGAACGCTGATTGCTGTGTCTGAGCCAGCTAAATAGCTAAGAGCAATTAGCGGCTATTTTCTGATTGGCTGGCGGGAGGGGCGGTACCAATAAAACTTCAAAGAGTTGGCACGTTAGCGAGAGGGAGGTAAGTGTGGCAGCAACTACAGCTTTTCAACATGTTTTGCAGTAATACAATACCACTTCAGGAAAATGTGAGAGGTACTTGTACAAATGAGAAGACATCAATTGTGTGAAATAACTTATTCATGACATTCAAAAGAACGTCTAGACAGTGGGAAGGAAAATATCATATATATAAATATATATATATATATATATATATATATATATATATATTGTATATATAATATAAAAATGTAGTACACATATAAGAAAAGGTATGCAAAAGTTACTCAGATGGGTCTTCATTTGTTTAAAAAGTATTACCTGTCGTTTGAGTGAACACTATTCTTTATTGTCTTAAACAGAGGTAAACCTACAGGTCTTTACTGCATTTACTTTACACATAATTGAAAAGGGTGTTTAATAATTTGCCTTCACTTTGTATAAAGATCCTTTTCTATATGCGGAGCTAACCTTCTGCCTCCATATACAGTGTCCCCTAGTCCTATGCAATGGCCTGATAGTAAAAAACTGTGCACCAAACTCACAATATGGTCCAGTTACATATTTACAGGATGTGGATATATTCCTCCCTAAACACCTCTCTCAAGAGGGATTTTCAGTTCAGATTTGTATTCGTAGTAGTTTTTTACCTGCCCTTCTCACCACTTTCTATTGTTTTACATCATTTTGTGAACTGAAACTCAAAACTGAACTACATGTTCTGCATTGGAGGGCTGTTTTAAACATTGAATAAGATTTTGAATTAGATTAAAAAGGATAAACAGCATTTGTAAAGGTGTCAATTTCTTTTAGTGCTAATTGATGAAACTGAGTTAAAAAAAATAAACAAGACATATAATGTTTTTCTAGGTGTAATTTACTGCTACTGCTTTTAGAGAAATAAAGGAGTTGAAAAAAATTAGAAAGGGCACAAAACATTTCCCACTGCATGTTCTCTGCTACTGGTATTTAGGGAAACATAGTTTAAAAAAAGGTAAAATGGCATACATCATTTGCCAAAGTGGTATGATTATTAGGAAATTTAGTTATAAAGGGGGTATATAGTGCTTCCGATGGTGGCATTTTCTGAAACTGCTAAATGGAGAAACTGAGAATTCAAAAAAATAAATTAAAAAAAGTGCATACAGCATTTACCAAGGTGACATTTTCTGCTATTGCTAATTAGGAATATTGATTTAAAAATTAAAAATGGCACACAGTGTTTGTCAATGCAGCATTTTCTGTTTCTACTAATTAAGGAATTAAGTTGAAATAAAAACAAAAAGGAGTATAGAGCTTTTGCCAAGGCTGCATTTTCTGCCACTAATAACAAAATGAAGGGGTTAAAATTAAATAAAAAATGTGCATACAATGTTTGATAAGGTGACATTTTCTGATTCTGCTAATAAAAATTTGAAATAGGGATCTTGAGCTTGTCTTATGTCTCCTCATATCCAAGCCGCTTTTTACGGGTATACCTTTAGGAAGCACGGAAATTAAACTTGCAGCTTTTGCAGGACAATGTCCTCCTTTTCATGTCCAACTCCAAATCCTTCCTGCCATTATGGACCTTCTATCAAGCTTTGGTCCCTTATCTCGATACTCAATCAATTTTGACAAATCACTGGCTCTATATTTGTATCTCAAACACAAACCAAACTGGAACAAACAATTTCCATTCCAATGAGCTAAAGCATATTTTAGATACCTAGGAGTCCAAATCCCCAAAAACTTAGCCCGCCTACATGAAGCTAACCTCTCACTAGCTTTACGCACTATACAAAATTCCTTTAAATCATGGTCATCGCTCCCCCTTTTTTATGTGCTGCATAGCCCTGATAAAAATGGTAGCATTCCCCAGGCTGCTGTTCCTTATTTAGGCACTCCCTATCTTTCTCACACCTAAACAAACTTAGTATATAAACGGTTTATTGAGACACTTAATTTGGGGTAGTAAACATTCTAGAATCTGTCTGTCCATTCTCTATCAATCAGTGTCTAATGGAGGCCTAAATTTACAAAATATTGCACTATATAATGAGGCATTACGGTTACGTATCCTCAAGGATTGGCTCCATTGCACCTCCTTTTATACCAATCTAAACATAGACTATGCTCTTAATGCCCCCTTACACCCCATTTTTCTACTATATCTCCACAAAGTGCATTTACCTGACACCATTGAACAAAGGTCAAACCTCATTCTGATCATTACTAAACCCTCAAAACACATAAAACCCATTCTCACCGAATTACAATCAGAGAACTGCACATAATTTGTTTGCTGTCTTCCAGTCATGCAACTACAGTTCCACAATCTTTCATTCCCTTTCAGCCACAGACTGGCATAATCCTTTAGACACCATGCTATTAGGTCCCTCATCCTTCTCCAAAGCGATTTTTAAATTCTTTAGATTCCTCAAGGAAGATCTGGACTACTACCACACCAGTCACGGGCCTTGTGGGCTGGCAACAACATTTTCCTAACCTGGGTATATCTTCTATACTGCAAATGCTGCAAGTGTCCTGGAAAGCGGTGCCATTACAGTGGTACAGTACCAAGCATTGTTTTTCAAGTTATTCTACAGAGCATATACTTCCCCATCATGGGCACACCTTATGGGACTATCAGAATCCAACAACTGTCTTAAATGTGGTGCAGCTCAAGCAGATCTCTATTATAACTTTTGGGACTGCCCCTTAATCAAACATTTTTGGAGACATTGCACGCTATATCCAAATGCACCTGGTCGGCTATTTACCCTTTACCCCCCTTTGGGTAATAGTTGCTATGGTGGGTGGAGATGGTATCTGCTACTCCTATGGCGCCAAACAGCTTTTGCTCCTTTAATCTGCGGTGGGAAGGAAGTCCATTCTTCACTGTTGGATTTCCACTTCCCCTCTTTGATTCAGTTATTCCTTACCAAAGCTCCAACATTTATTCAAAATGGAATGTGTTGAGGCCTCCTACTCCATAGAAACCAAAACCTCACAATTTTTTGACACATGAGAGAGTTTTATTGAAACCCTGAACATGGCCACTAAAACTCAAGTCTATAAGTGTTTCAACTAAACTACCTGGTACTCTATTAGAGTCTTAGAAGGTGATCCCCCCATTACTCTCTCCATCCAAAGCACCACAAATTAAAATTTCCACTGACCTCCACTAGTGCTGGAGCAAAATTTCCTTCCCCCTGAGTTCTCCTGAATCACACCTATACCTAAGGAAACGTGACGAACACTAGACTAATTCTATATATATACATTGCAATATAAATCTTTTTTTATTGTTCTTTTTCCTTGGTATTCAACTTGAACAACAATATGTTGTTCATCACAATATGTTCAAATAATCCCCCTGTATGCCCATACACAGTTGATTGTATTATTATTGTGAATGTTCTATTTATCCTGAATGCTGGTGTAACTCAATAAAAATAAGTTTAAATAAATAAATACATAATTAAATACATACGTACATAGAAAGGCCACACATCCTTTGCCAGGGTGGCATTTTCTGATACTGCTAATTAAAAAATTGAGTTAAAACAATACAAGGGGCTGACAGCTTTTTTCCAGAGCAGCAAATTCTACCACTAATAATTAGGAAAACTGTGGAGTTCAATTAATGAATAAAAAAGGGGCACATTGTTTGCCAAGGTGTCATTTTCTGATGCTGCTTATTAGGGGAAATTTAGTAACAAAACAACAAGGGCATACAGTATTTTCCAGGGCAGCATTTTCTGCCACTTCTGGTAAGGAAAATGTGGTACAAAATAATTAAAAAGTGGCATACATATGGTGTCAAGGCACCATTTTCTGCTACTGCTAATTGGGGATATTGTAGAATTTAAGGAAAAAAGGTAGGGGGCATATAGTGTTTGCCAAGGCAAAATTTTCTGCTATTGCTTTTTTGAGAAATTAGGTTATAAAATTAGGAGTAACCATACAGTGTTTCTGAAGGCAGCCTTTTTTCTACTGCTAATTGGGGAAATAAGTTGAAAAAAGTGATAAAAAAGGACATATAGTTCCTGCAAGACTTTATTTTCTAAAATTATAAAGTTACAAAAAAAAACAATAAAAAAATAAAATAAAAAGGGCTATACAACATTTCCGATTTTGGCATTTTCTGCTACTGGTTATTAGGTAAATTTAATTTTAAAAAATTGGCATACAGCGATCAACTATATCCCTCTGGATCTATGTCTATAGGGTTTCATATGTCTATGGGGCTTTTGATCTGGGATATATTTATGTCTAGGCAAATTGTCAGCCTTCAAAATTAGAACGCTTCCCAAGATGTGTTATTGTTTGTTTACCAGTTTGTTTGCTGATTTTTAAACAATTCTAAAAGATTTTATTTGGGGATTTTATATCTTAGTAAAACAAGAAAACAGTGGGACTAGGATAGCTGGAAATAAAAGGTTATTATGGGGCTTTCATTTTAAATAATTTACAGATGTGCTTGGAACCATTCCTTAGTTAAAAACTGAATAGATTTGGAATCTCAACCTAATACTAAATAAGGAATATTTCATTTTTCTGCTTGTACTACTTCCCTCTAGTACTACTGAGTTACTTATTCCAAACCTTTCTTTGAGATTCAGTGTGTCTAGAGATGAATTACTGGTTTATTGTAATTTTCTCCTAAATAGGGATACTTCGGTTAAATCAGCAATATTTGCAATTTGGAGATGGACTTGCAAGCCTGCTTCTCTCTAGGGCTAATAATACTAAGTTCTAATCTTCTAAATCTACGGCTCACAGGGAGTGCTCCCAGAAATGATTTTAAGCTAGAATATTTATGTTTGTGCCCAATTCTGCCATTTGCTGGAGACAATTGAGATGAGTTGGGTACCATTGAACTTATGTTCTGGGAATGTAAACATGTTAATAGTTTTTTTTTGCAGTGACACTTAAGGAAGGCTACAGACTCCCCCAATATTCCTAAAGCATTTGGGTTCAAAACTCAATATCTCTACAAAAGAGCTGACCTGGTGAATTTTGCATTTAAATGGTTTGGTCAGGTTATCTTCCTGTATTTTCATATTAAGTTTTTTTTTCATATGCATTTGCTTAACTTCTATTAATTTGTATCTGGATAGCTCCAGGACAAGTGTTTAGTGTTGCGTTCTTTGTTACAGAAGGCATTTAGTTTGTCAATGCGGATAGTTTGTGTGGTATCTGTTTAACCTCTGTCAAAGTCAGAGGGGCAGAGAATAACCAGTATAACAATAACCTTGCAAAACTTAATCATCTTAACAATATGACACCGACCCAGCAGACCCCCCCACCTTTGTCCTTCAATATTTTGTCAATAAGTGGGTTATAACATGCCTGTCTGTTGGAAACATCAGTTCACTATGATCAATATTGTTTTTTTAAACGGTAAAAAGATCCAAATCAGTGAAGACACTGTACTGTAGTATGTTGTGCATCTGAGAATGGGGGTTGGACAAAATCAGAATGATATTATCCACAGCTTTCACTGGTCTGGAAGTTGGAAGATAGGGCCAGAGATCCTCATTCGGGTCATGACCTTCCATGCTGATTCCACACTACAAAAGCCTTCTCCACGTCCAAGGCCAAGGGCCATGGGTCCTGGAGATGAGCCAGACAGTCTCACTTTCTGCTGGGCTAAGAGGATCTTCCTGACCTTTGTTAGACCTACCCATCACAAAACCTGACTGAGGTGGAGAAATCAGCCTAGACAGCAAGGGTGCCAGGTGCTTCGCCATTATCTTTGAGATGATCCTAATATCCTGGTTCAAAAGTAAAATTGTTTTATAAGAACCTGCGTCTAGAGGTTTTTTGCCTTGTGGGAGGATATTGCTTCTCAGGTATAATATATTTAAACAATGACGGTAATATTGGGGTTATGTTTGACTCTAGTAACTTGTAGAAATTGGAGCTAAAGCCATCAGAATCGGGGGGCTTTGGCCATGGGAGATGATGTGATTACTCGTGCGACCTCCTCAATCAACACGGGTTTATTCAAAATATCTCGGTCCTCCTCCGACAGGCAAGGCAATTTTAAAGTGGCAAGGAAGTCATTACCTCCACTTGGTACTGTAGTATCTCCATACAAATTACTATAAAATCATCTGAAAATATAATTATTGGCATGTGAGGAGGTCTGTACCATCCCCTTCTGGTCCCTCAGTGAGGTAAAGTGGTGAACGGGATGCTTCCCTTTGGTAAATTTTGCCAGCAATCTTTCTGCCTTATTTCCAAATTTAAAAAAAATCTGCCTTCCTCCAACCCAGTATGTGCTGGTCATTTAACAGAAACCATTGAGCACATTCTTGTTTAACATTAACCCAGCCATTCTATTCCCCTCCACATTGTCATTTTTAAACTCTAAATATGCTAGAGATATGAATAGAGATAAAGATATGCAGAAGTCTTACTTGCTGGCAGGGTTCAATATATTTGGACAAAATTTTCCTTTTTTTTGGATGTAGTAAAAGCCCAAATCTCACCTCTCAACACTGCTTTGGCTACTCAAAAAAGAATTTGGTCATCTCCTTGTTGTTGGCTCACACCACTCCCATGCAAGCTGTAGCGCCCCCTAGTGGCCCTGTCTTCCAAAGTGTGACAGCTAGCATATTCCAACCACCATGACCTAAGTTTGGCCAAGAGGGAGTCGGCAGAGAGACCAGACGGGAACTGCAAGATAGCGAATCCTCGCCTTTTACCACAATGCAAGTAAGACTGCTGAGTAGTCAGATATCACCATCTGTTCTATCTCCACTGTTGAAACCCTTGTGAGAAGCGAGCCAGATACCAGGAACAGATCTAAGCATGATACCAATGCATGTCTGTGAGTAAAGTGGGTGGAGTCTTTCTCCAGTAGATGAAAGTGTTGTCATGAATCTGTAACGGTAACCTGTCGGTAACCTGGGCAAAGTACACCAGACGGTAACGGTAACCAATGTCGGTAACCTGTGCAAAGTCCACCAGACCTGATTCATTCTGTACCGGTAAGATGTGTAGATGACTTGACGAGGATAGTCTGTCTTCTTGAGCATGGTACTCCAATCGCCCCCTGTGATAACTCCATCCTTGGCTGAGAAGTCTGCAAGGGTTTTTTTTTGTAACATTGAAAGAAATGTTCTATTGCAAGTATTTGAGCCATAGACATTTAGAATAAGCATCTCCCGATTACCAACTGTCAGGTTAGCTAGAATTCATCTGCCGTCCTTGGGGTCAATGTGGATGCACTCACCCGAAATTCTTGTTGGTGTATATTATTTACAGCTTTTTTCTACCCCGAGTCACACTTGGGGTTACCGCTAGGAAGGTTAAAGAAATTGAAGAGTTAAAAAAACTAGGTATACATTGTTTCCCAAGACACTATTTACTGCTAGTGGTAATTAGGGAAGATGGGAGGAAAGAAGAATACAGTAACATATCATTGTTTTCAGTTACTTACAGGGAATTTTTTTCCCACTGTTGTTTCCAGAGCACCCCACAAAGAGTGATGGTCCGAACTGCTTTGAAACAACATACTGGGCAACAAGGGGTTAACACAGGAGCTGGTCAGGGTAACCACTGAATAACCAACAAGTGTAGAGGAAATGATCAGCAGAGCTAGGGGGCTCGACACTAGTGGAGACATGTTGCACGAATGCTGAGTGCTGTGTCTGAGCTGGCTAAATAGCCAGGAATGATAAAGAGGCTATTTCATGATTAGCTGGTGGGATGAACAAAACTGATAAAACTTTGAAGGGCACGCACACCCAGGGTCAAAACTGCCCAGATGGGCAGTAGAGAGGTGTCTGCTCTTTAGCGAGGAAAAGGTTAGTGTGACACAGTAGGGACTTTGACTCAGTTTTTACACTACTACTATGTTTCTACACATATTGGGTCAAGTTCTTTTGTCTTAGTTACAGAATTGCGGACTTTGATACAGGTTTTATCCACTAAAGCTGACATAGAGGTCCTGATTTCTAATCTTTTAGTTTGGTTGAAAAAAGACCTAAGTCCATCAAGTTCAACCACTAGGAAAATAAACATATCCCAGATATAAAACCCTGTAAGACATAGTTGGTTCAGAGGGAGGCAAAAAAAACCCTGGTACAATTTGCTTCAACAGGGGAAAAAATTCCTTCCTGATTCCATGAGGCAATTGGATGTTCCCTGGATCAACAGTTACTGTTTTTTTTTCTTTAAAACCTTATTACCCAGTTATATTCTTTGCTTCTGGAAAAACATCAAGCTTTTCTTAAAGCAATCTATAGTAGTTGCTAAAACTACTTCCAGAGGAAGCCTAGTCCACATTTTCACAGACCTTACAGAATAGAATCCCTTCCTTATCTGGAGCTTAAACTTTATTTCTTCCAGACGCAAAAAGTGCCCTCTTGTTCTTTGAAATGGTCTCAAAGTGAATAATGGGGAGGGGAGTTTTCTATATGGGCCGTTTATTTATTTACACAGGGTGATCATATCCCCCCTTAAACGTCTCTTCTCAAGGGAGAATAGATTCAGTTCAGCTAATCTCTCCTCATAGCTGAGCTCCTCCATTCCTTTTATTAGTTTAGTTACTCTTCTCTGCACTCTCTCCAATTCCACAATGTCCTTTTTTTGTGAACTGGTGTCCAAAACCGGACTGCATATTCCAGATGGGGTCTGACCAATGCTTTGTACAGTGGCAGGATTATGTCTCCACTTTCGCAGTCTATTCCTTATTTAACACAAGAAAGTACTTTGCTAGCTTTAGATATTGCAGCTTGGCATTGCATGCTGTTATTAGGTCTATGATCTACCAGAACCCCCTGATCCTTTTCCATTTCTGACTACCCCAAGTGTATTCCCCCTAGACAGTATGAAGCATGCATGTTGTTAGCTCCCAAGTGCATAACTTTACATTTATCTATATTAAATGTCATTTGCCACTTGGCCATTTGCCAATCAAACAGTACACCCAGGTCTGCTTGTAGATTATAGACATCCTGTATGGACCTAATTCCATTACATAGTTTGGTGTCATCTGCAAACACAGGAATGGTACTTTTAATCCCAAACTCTATATCATTTATAAAGATGTTAAACAGTAAAGGTCCCGACACTGAACCCAGGGGTACACCACTAATACTTTTAGACCTTTCAGAGTATGAATCATTAATTACAACTCTCTGGATGTGTCTTTAAGCCAGTTCTCTATCCATTTACAGATTGAATTTTTAAACCTATAGACTCTAAATTCCATATTAACCGTCTGTGAGGTACAGTGTCAAATGCTTTAGCAAAGTCCAAGTACACTATATCAACTGTTACGCCACTGGCTACCTGTTTACTTCCTCATAAAAAGAGAGTAAATTTGTTTGACAACTTTGTCTTTCTTGAAGCCATGCTGACTATCACTTATAATATTATTTTCTAGCAGAAACTCCTCTATGTGGGTCTTAATAAACTCTCTAGGACCTTTCCAATTCTGGACCTTAAACTAACCGGTCTGTAGTTACCTGGTAATGAGTTTGCTCCCTTTTTGAAGATAGGAACCACTTTGGCCTTATGCCAACCCATCGGTACCTTGCCAGTGACTAAAGAGTCTTTAAAAATTTGAAATAATTTGGCTTTAAAATTATCGAGCTCAGCTCTTTGAGGACACGTGGATGTAATCCATCAGGTCCTCGTGCTTTGTCAATCTTAATTTTTCCCAGCTGTTTCTCAATCATATCAATTCTGAGCCATTTTGACTTATTTATGGCAGTGATATTATGAATTTGGACTTGAGCTTTGCCAATTTCCTTTGTGTACACAGAGCTAAAAAAAGTGATTAGTAATTTGCCTTTTTTTTATCCCCAGTTACCAACCCAGCGACATCCTTTAAGGGGCCTACATGCTCAGATCTGACTTTTTTGCTATTATTAATATTTAAAAAATGTTTTGGGGTTTGCCTTACTTCTTTGCAATCTGTCTTTCATTTTGAATTTTTGCTGCTTTTTCTATTTGTGCTAGTAGTTGATTTTCTATTTCGTCCTTAGCACTGGGGGGCCTATTGCAGACTCCAATAATTAATTGTGTGTTATTCAAGCCCACATTCAACTCAACCTCATCTCTTGTTCCATCAGCAATTACTTTTTTTCACATTCACTTTTAGATCACTTCTCACATACAGATACCACCACCCTTTCATTTGACCCTGTCCTTACGAAAGAGAGTTTACCCAGGAATATTGGCAGCCCAGTCATCCGAAGAACAAAAGCCGAGATTCAGCAATGCCAACTAAGTCATAATCCTCCTCACTGAATAAGGCTTCCAACTCCCCTATTTTGTTTGCTAGACTTCTAGCATTGGTGAACAGGCTCTTTAAACCATTGCTGCGTTTACCAGCACTGTTTGCCAAATCCTTTCGTTTTTCAGTACAGCTAGTACTGCACAATCCAATGTTTGTTTGTAACATGGGAAACTCCTTACAACTATCCATCACCCTCCCCCCAACTAAGCCAAATCCACCCTCCACTAATGTCTGACCCCTGACTAACCTTTTTGCCACCTTTTTAACTATCTCACCCCCTCTGTCCTAGTTTAAATATCCCTCCACCATTCCCCTAAATCTTTCCCCTAGCACAGCAGACCCCCTTCCTTTCATTTAGGTGCAAACCATCTCTGGCGTACCCATTGTACCCAATGAAAAGCTCCAAGAACCCAAACCCTTCCCTATTACACCAGGACTTAAGCCATGCGTTCAGCTGTCCAAGCTCCCTCCGCCTTTCCTGTGTTGCGCATGGCAATATTCCACGAAACATAACCTTGGAGGTCCTTTTCTTCAACTTGAAACCTAGTTCCTTAAACTGATTTTTAAGGATCCTCCATCTTCCATCTATATTTTTATTGATTCCAACATGGACCAAGACAGCTGGGTCCTGTCCAGCCCCTCCCAATAATTTGTCTACTTGGTCCACCACAACCCTGGCACCAGGGAGACAGCAAACCATTCGGTTGAAGGGATTCGGGCGTCAAACTCTTCTATCCGTCCTCCTGATCATAGAAATTCCCTATGACTACCAATTGTCTTTTCCTTCCTGCGTTTCCCTCCCCACCACTACTAGATGTGCTGCTCTCCCGGCTGTTTGGGGTAGCAGTAACATCTAGAGTTGCCACCACTGTGTCTGCCACCTGCACATCTTCACATAGCTTTGTAAATATGCAAGATACAAGAATAGTGACTGTCCCACATCTGTTACAGCGGTATTCACCTAGGAGCTGTTGCTCCATTTGTACATACATATGGCAGACTGTGCACCGAATCAAACCTTCCATCTTGCTACCACTCTTTTTCCCAGTTACAATGTTTGTTTACAAGGAGTTATAAACGTTTACAGTTTGTGGTTACTATAAGGATTTAACTCCTTTTGTTTTCAAACTCCTTTTTTTTCCAACTCCACTTGATTAAAAAGCTACTTGTTTCACCAGCCAAGCAGTGAGCAAGCTCTTCAGGCTGCAATTCATGATGTGAAACAGGACAAAGCTAAAAACAGATAAAACAAACAAGGTTTATTCTTTCTATGGGTGGTTTAGAAAATAGATCACGCAGTAAATTATACAGTTGAATGGTAGCTCTGAAGACTGTCAAGCAGACCTATCTTCAACCAGCTATTAGGGGATACGCCTGCCTCTCATCTTGATAGTGTGCTTGAAATAGATAGCGTACTTTGTACACTGGGTCCCTGCGTAGGTTCAGTAAATCCTAAAAGGCTAAAAGCTTGTTGCTATACCATTAAGTAGGCTATCATGAAAGAAGCCTGAGTGAAGGGTCCAGTGGAACTTGATGGAGCCTGTATTACTCTTCTACCTAATGTGTCACACAAAACTCTAAATATAGTACCAACTGAGGACAAAATCAGAGACTGACATCACTTACTGCTGGGGCTTTCCATTCTATTTGATTATTCATAAATTGGGGATAACATATTGTTTATGCTACCACTCAGATCTGACTGGCCTTTTCGAATTTCTAGCCATTAGCTGTTTTCCTGTGGACCTTTGGCTGTTCCTCCCTTCTGTACCTACTCCCTCTATGGGCTCATCTGCTTTACCTCAAAGACGACAGTGGTTGAGGGCTCCCATAAACAGTCAGTAACATCTTGCACACTGATACTGGGTAATTATTGATAATTATGTTGATATATGGTTTCCCAAGTAGGTGGCAGACATGCTTTACTTGCTCAGTGTCTCTTTGTCAAGTTTGACTTTGGCACATGATCCTTGGAGGCCTAACAGGCCTCCTATGTATGGTCAGCCTTTGTTTTCCACTCCCTGCTCTTTATGTTCTACGTATTGATCCTGGGGCCTCTACTGGATTGGGATATTTAGAGGGACTGCAGTTGACCTAGGAAATGTTCACTATGTGTTCTCTCCTTGAGCAGGTTTTTTTTTTTATTAAAGCTTTACTTTGAATTTTAAGAATATTTGAGGACTTGGCACTGAATGTAATCTATTTCATTTGGTCTCTCAATTTATTTATTTTGCATTCTGTATTAATCTATGTCACACTCTTTCTTTTTGATTACAACAATATGTAGTGTGTATTAACCTAATAAACAGACAAATCTCAGAAAGCCTGGTGGAAAACATACCTTGCAAAAGGGAGACAATATAAACAGAAAAGCAACACTAAAGATGTTTTTGAACATCCGGTGCCCATCTCACAAGTATTGTTGCCCAAGAAGAAACACTAGTTGGGTGTAGATAGGGAGAATCATTTAGCAGCAATTCACTTTTCATGCAAGCCTAATAACTTAGATTGACAAATAGCTGTGGTAATGTTCATAGTGTTTCACAAACATTTGAAGATTACCACAATGCTGCCTTAATACACAGTGATCTGGCTGATATGTTTAGATACCAATTAGTGTGGAAAGAAGATAAATGGACACACTGGAGACTTACTATTAGGCTAAAATATAAGACCACATTTTTATTTTTATAATTCCAATTTATTTATTTTGTGTGACTGTTAGCAATAAAAATTAAGTTGAAAACTTGCAAAAAATGTTTACATGACTCTAGCCTGTTAATTTAAAATTTATGATACAATATGATCTTCTTAAATTGAAAGTATGAATAAGACATTGGGATCAACTCCACAGAAGTCGTTCTTTGAATTTTGTTTTCGTTTTATTTTTGGTAAATTTAGACTTATGATTCAGACAGTGATACAAATAATGTTCTATAGCCCTTGTCTTTACAGTCTTTAGAAAACTTTCAGGCTGTAAAACAAAGAAAATGTGGGCTGCCTTAGCCTTGCTTCAATTTCAGAACACCATATATCAAACACAGGACAACGTGGCTTTGGCATGGCTTTGACACAGGGCAAAGCATCCTGCCATGTTACAATTGAACAACACAAAGCTTAAGCAATCATGGAGAGTGCCTAATTGCTTTTAATAGAAATGAGAGTGTGTTTTAGAGGTTCCAAAAACACTCTTGAAGCCGTAAAATCAGAAAAGTCTAGGCCCTAAATGCCATGACTACTGAAAAGAATTTAAAATAGCTTTACCTTGCCAAACCTGAAAAAAATTCATTATAATCAGTCTGCCTAAACCAATCTTCACAAAACGAACCCAAACATTAACATTATTGTTATTGTTTTAATAAACTATTTGTATTCAACTCTTTTGTCAGAAATAGGTTTGAGCTGGGAACCACATTCCTTATTGTCCACCTACTCTTGCAATGTTCAGAAGGGAAGACCTTTAGCACTTTTGGACATTTTTTAATGCATTCTTCAAAGGCTCACAGCCCCCAGATGTCCCCTTTCTTTATGTTTAGGAAAGCTCTGTGTAGATTTTGTCAGCCTTCAAACTCAATCATGCTATTCTTTTGAAAACGTGTACTAGTTCAATCCCGACTTTTTGTGTGGAGCAGTTTTATACTTTACTGCAATTGTCAGCCCCCTATATCATATCTGACTCACACTTAACACTATAAACACTTTTGATTTCTTCCATTTTAACCTGATTATCTTGAGTAGGCCAAACACTTCATCCCTTTCCCAGGCCAGGAAGTTGAGGTGACTCTGGATCAACAGTCAGATCCTAATAAAAGAAACTCTGCAGTTCAAATTGTAGGTCTGAGGTCAGGTGTGGCTTGGGAAGCGAGGCCTGTTTACCAAGAGTAGACAACCTTTTTATAGAAAGTAAAAAATACTTTTTTTTATTGCAACACCCTTTTAAAAAAAAAAAATAGTGTAAAGCACCTTACTATTCTGTCTTAATTGCCACGATGATCAAGACAGAATGGGTGCTCAGAGCTTCCCAGAATACCTATGCCACGCATTCCCGGAGACTCCTGACTACTCCTTTTGTGCATGCCCAATGTCGGGCATGCATAGAAGGAGCCTTTTCTTTATTGGAAAAAAAAATGCTGATCCTTTGCATGCTCAGTTAGATCAGCACTCTTTTCTTTTTTCAAAGGTAAGTGTGACTTTTTTAATTTTTGGTTTAGTTCCGCTTTTAGTTAATAAAGTGCCATGAGGGCTTATTCATGAGCAAAGTGGGGCCTTCCTAGATCACATTTTCTAAGAGCCATAGTATAACAGTGAAGAAAACCCCTGTAAATCGATGTCTGATGTCCTAGAAAATGCCACATTGTGATGTAAACTGCATTTTCTGTAAGTAAGTACAATCTCGAGGCATTGCTTATTGAGTACTGCTTGATGTGATTGCCTAAGGAGGAAGGTTTAGGTGATGAGCAAGTTAAGAGATAGAGAGTGGCTAAAAGTATGTAAGTGTTCCTAGAAAAGCCATGCTCCAGGTTGGGGATAGCAGGTAGGTAGCATCAACAACAGGCAGCAAAGTGCCAACAAGAGGCTTTTACTATTAGGCTATAGTAAAGAAGAGGGAATGGATGATTTTGTGACAGGTGTGATCTTTGCAAAGAAAAGCAAGGATCAGACCTTAAAATGCAGCTGGTAGCATAGGCATAAGCCAGTTTCACCATGGGTCTTTACATGTTAGCATTGTGGGTTTAATGTACCTACTACTGACAGTACTTTTCTGACCTGTAGCTTATTTGTACCTCTGTCACATCTACCCCCTCTTTCTCAATGAATTCATGGTTTGATTCCCTCACTAGGGTCACCTCCTTTTGCACCTCAGTGTCTTAGCCGTGTTGCAAATCAGAAGCTGTAGTACCTTACTTTGTGTGCCTGGAGAACCGGAGGCACACAGGGTCAAGGTTATTCTCCAGGCCTTTACCAAAGGTGGCTTGGGGGTGTATAATAAGGACACAAATTTAATTGAAGAAGGATTTTAAGCTACCAACAGGTCATGGGTCAACTGAAATGCAGCCCCATGGTCAGCAAACAAATTAGTATGTGATAGTTCTGAAATTACGCCTTACATATGCTGCAAGGGCTGGTGGGGGGGCTTGAGTTTTTGCCCTAGCATTGCATGCTGATATGATATTCTTACAAAAAAACGTGAGCTTTGAGCAGGTTGAAATATGTGAGACCATCCCCCTAGTGTTTTTGCTGGAACAATGTGCAGTCTCAAAGACGGAACACTAAAGGCATAACAAAAAAGAAGAAAAGGAAAACTCAAGAACACCAGTTGGCTCTCTCTGTATCCACTACATCCAATATTTGAGTGTTTAGCTCCCATTTTTAGAAAGACACCTTCTTACTTTCTAAAAAAGGGAAGCGGGAAGCTGAGCATGCGGGGGACTCACTGGGCTCAGGTAATGGACAGATCAAGTAAAAAGTTTTTTTTTCACAAAAGTTTTGCATTACCCAGATTTAGCACTAAGAATCCACATCTGAAGTTAGGCTGAATTCACATTGGCAGTAAGGTTGCATTTGCTGCATTTACCCCTCCCTTTCCTCTTGCCAGGAACCACTGCTGCTTGAAAAACTGCTAGGCCTGAAAAAGCCCAGGACTTACTGCCTGTTATCAATCCCAGGTGCCTAGCAGTTGCCAAGTAGTCACTCAGAAGGGGTAAATGACCCAGTTTTTTTACTGCTTATTGTATATTTTTTTCAAAATTGCAATTTGTTCTGAGGTAAGTGGATATCCAATGCTACTGTGTCCAGCATCTTGGGTCCTTTTTTCTTGTCCACTGCCAGGAGGACTGCTACACATGCTGCAATGTAGCCAATAGCACCCTACAAACTGAACTGCCTGGCAGCCCAATAAACAAGAAGTCCAAGTAATAGATGACCAACTCCACACCTGCCACTGCGTGCACCACTCTCTCCAAAAATGTGCTAAATTCTCGAACAGTGATCCGCAAGATAAGCCCCTCCCATCAACACCCCAACAGATGCAGGCTGTCCGGGTGCATGGACAACAAGCAAAAAGCGGCTTTAATGTCTGCCTTCACCAACAAAGCCCCTGCCCCATATTGGTGCACCCATCTAATCACTGCATTGAATGACAGGTAGGCCACCCTACACAGTGCCAGATCAATTCCATCATTCAGCCACTCCGCAGGCGGAAACAATAAATGATGAACCAACCTGAAAGTGCCTGCTTCCTTTTTGGGCACCTGCCATAACAGGGACACCACCAAATCTGCCAGGGGCAGGAAACCAAATGGGCCACTCATTCTACTCAAACTCACCTCTTTCGCAAGCTTTTCTGCAACCATCTCCAAACGCTGTGGGAAACCCACCATCTCGTGCAAAATTTGAAAATGCACGGAGAACCCCCTACTCCAAAACTATGCCCCCTCCACATCATTGTAGCTACTTAAAAACAGATGCATCCTTTGACCCTCACCGGCATCATCCCTTTTTCTACTGGTGTCGGTGTCTGGTTAAAACAGCACATAAGCCTATCCCTCCCTCGTTAAACAGCCAGCAAACACTTTTCTTTATCCTGGACAGCGACGCTCCTGCCTGCTGGCTGCCTGTCTCCTTGGATAAAACAGCAATCTACCCAGCCTCCCAGGCGTCATGAGCCACATCTACAAGCCTATATCCCTGGTTTCCCAGCGCAGTGATGGGCGCATCGCCTAGTGTTGTCTAAACTGCTCATTGTACTGCAGCCACCCAACACCTCCATACATCCAATACACTTCAAGGTAACAAAACTATGAAATGTGCCAAAATCCCCAAAGTCTGCAACCAATTAAAATCTGTGCAGTGAGCTCCCCTTCCAACCGTGGAGTTTCTGGAAACAAGGCTGCACTTCTGGGTGATGCCGCTCGACCCCAGCCAACATCACATCTAGCCGCCAACTTCTTCTCAGGTCTATACAAAGCCACCATCTTGGTTTACCTCCAAAGTCCCGGGCACTGCCAAAGTTGTTATCAAAATAAATTGCTTCTTGACACCTATCTGCAAGTCCTTTACTGACCATGCGGATGCCAGAACACCCATGATAACACATTTCTGTAGCCTTATTACCAAAGATACACATTGACTTAGGTATTATTATTTTTTTTGTCCCTAATTCAGGATCTGGTGAAAAAAAGGACCAAGATGGCAAAATTTGTACCCCTCCGAAATCCTTCTTCAAGCAGATTTTAGAAGGAGGCATACAATTTACCTGGTGGAATAATCAATAAAAACAGGTCCAAATGTACTACGTCCCAAATTTACACCGAGCAATATCGGTTAAACATGGAGGGATTTTTCAGGTACAAACACAAATGTGTCACTTGACTATAAAAATAATATTTTTTAAATCCAAAAGTAAAAACTTGCATTTTTACAACTGTAAGTACATGCAGACTACAGTACTGTAGCATTATATTAGATAACAATTGTGGCTATGTACATTTGTTTCTGAACATCTACAAAAAAAAGATGCCCTTCTATGCATTTTACTCACATGGCTTCATCAGGAAGAATGAAATAAATGTATTATCTATTGGGAAAATATAGAAGACTGTAATGTGCTGCAGGAAACATTCAAAGTGTACATACATGGGGCTGAGGCAGACATCAAGCGCTAGATGGCAGGAAGACATAGCTTAGTAATGCAAAGCAGGAAAGAAAAGATCTCCTCATACAGCTAAATATTCTGTCAGCACCAGCCAAGTGTGTGTCCTTATCTCCTGTTTATAGAGACCATCTACCACCCCTTTCCCATATTTTAGTTATACTCCATTATGATTTCAGCTTGCCCTTTGCACTCCAATTCCATACCATTCTTTTTTTAACTAGTGCCTAAAACTAGACTGTATGTTTCAAATGTATGTAATGCTTTGTACAAGACAAATATTGTCTGTTTGAGTCTATACAAGAAAATATTTTGCTTGCTTTAGAAACTACGACTTTGCATTGCATGCTATTACCCTGTTTCCCCGATGATAAGACACTGTCTTATTTTTTTTTGAAGGCCAAAATATGCTCTAGGGCTTATTTTCAGGGGGATGCCTTATTTACCCATGAAGAAGACTACAGTACACAGTTATTGTTCAT